>NC_056740.1:218658505-218868505 GCF_019279795.1 Protopterus annectens
AGCTTTTTTCAGAGTTTTCTTGCTGGATAAAATTTTCTCTTCTTTTTACTCGCTTACTTATCCTGTATTTATTATAGAGAAAAAAAAGAGCTTTTATTAGTTCTTAGTCTTTTTCCATGTATGAGTACCTCTTAGTACCATAGTTGGTATTTCTTCTTCCATGCTTTCTTTCTTTCTTCTGTCTTATAATATATATATAGTGCATTAAGATAGCCAGCATGTCGGATAAACCAGCTGGTTTCAGGAAATGCACTTCCTGTGGCACAAGATTCCTTAATCTGATGCCCCTTTTGAGTGTGTTTACTGTCTTGGCCTGGTGCACCTGGAATCACCCTGCTTGATTTGTGCTGGGTTTAACCAGCATGCCCTTAGTGACAGGAGAAATAAGCTTATTTTGGGTATTTTGTCATCTTCTGCCTGTTCCTTAGGCACCTCTTCTTCTGGGTCTCCAACCCCCACTAAGAAAACTAAGGAGTCCCAGGAACACAGAAAGCATTCCTTGGACAAGACATCTCTTCAGACCGCAGAACCTCCTAAAAAGGTTCCCAGACCATTGGATCCTAAGTCCTTGTATCCTACTTGCTACCTCCTTCTCAGCCCCATGCTCCACGGTTCTCTCCAGAGCCAGTCTCCAAGAGACTCACATCACTCTTTTGCCAGCAATCTCCAAAAAGGACTTTGAGACCTCCTTCTACTTCCTCATCCATCAGGTCTTCTCTTAATCTGTTAGAAGCTGAGGTTGATAGAATGATGAGAAAATTTCTCAGGACACAAATCCAAATGGGGGTTTTGCCAGCTCCATTCCCTACTGGATCTGTGAGCTGCCATTCTGCCTTTGTCTCAGTTGCTTTTTCTCTGATCCAGCCAACTGCTTCAGAATCCTCCAATCCAAAGATCCCAAGAGGCAAGACATCATACCTGACAGTACCTCTTACATTGACTCCGACCATCTCCCTGACCTGCTCGGCTCTGACTGCGTTGGATTAGAATGGATGTCTGATCTGAAGCATCGACATCGGATCCAAGGGGTTGACTTTGACTCCAAAACTTTTGAAACTGTCACTTCCCCTTGGAGCTTTGGCTTTTGACAGCCTGGCTCTGACTCCTCCCACTGAGTGGAGGACCCATGGGGCTCAGGGTTTATCTGCTCTGGGATCCTTGGCTCCAGAGGGATTGCCTTCAGTGGCTCTGGGTTCTTCTGTTTTTGAGGTGGTGGAGATGGTTTTCTCTCTCTGCCTAGGAGAGCCCTGACTCTCACGGATGCTGTGCCTGAGTCCTCTCTACTACCGTCTCCAGGACAGCCAACCCAGAAGAGCTTCTAATCTGTTCCACCTTTGGAACTCCCTTTCTCTTTAGATACCTCCTGGAAACATCTCACTGAGGAGGATCCTCATAAGATAAAGTGGAAGAGGAGGCAGTTAGATTCACCCCAAGAATCCATCACAGAGTACACCAATTTTGATGAGGGGGAAGGGTCCCCAAGATCTCCACCTGAAGACATCTCTTTTAGAGACATTCTTGAAAGCCTTCACAAGAAAGGGGTTTGGTTTGTCCACAAGCCTACCCAGGAGGAATCCATGTTTTTGGAAGCCTTTGGGTCTGGCCCATCTACATCTTTGGTGTCCCACTCTGCAGATAACCTTATTGATCTTGTCTTCCACAGGGCATGGAAGGAGACAGATGCTGTGGAACCCATCCCTAAGCACTCTGATAAAATTCTTAGTGCCCTTACAGACAGACCACACTGGACTAAGGGTATGTCCGTAGATGCCATAGTTGCTGCTGCAGCCACCAAGGAGGAGCTTGCTGAGCAAAGCTCCACTGCCCATCCCCCTAGTAGGGAGTCTAGGACTTTGGACAGGTTTGATAAGTGGGTCTACCCTTTAGTGACCTTCATATTGCAATCGCTGAACTTTCTGGCACACTTCACCAGCCTACAAAGGGATTTAGTCAAGGAACTCTCTAGCTCTGTCCCAGCAATCCATGTCTTCTGAGGAACAGAAAAAAATTTTCTCCGGGATGGCCACCCTACAATCTACATCAAACATGCCCATGAGGTTAATCTCACATGCTGCAGATGGTACCTCAAGGGCTGCCGGTTTGAGCATTGCCATAAGGAGTCATTCCTGGATGCGGCTTTGTGACTTCGCAGAACCTTTCAAGGCATCCTTCATCAATGCTCCTTTGATGGATCATCTTTGGCCCCACAGTTAGAGACTCTATCCTGTAGTGAAAAGGATGGAAAAACCTTGTCTACTGTCAGAATCCATTTTTCTACCTCACAAAGACCTTTTTCCAGGAACCAGCATGGTGGTAAAAAGATGTGGTTCATAAAGTCTCAAAGTCCTTTTCAGAAATCACAGGGAGAATTTTCTCCAAGTGTTAGAGGAGCAAACAACTACAATGGTAGACACCACCCACAAGGCAGAGGGGGTCCATAAAATCAAGGATTTCAAGATTCATTCTCGGACAGATCCTACCAGCACTCCTGAATTGTTGCCTGACTGTCCTTCTCTGGGAGGCAGGTGGGGGGCACTTTTCCTTGCACCCAGACGCCTGCTCAGCCATTACAAATGATCTTTGGGTGAAAAGGGTAACACCCAGGGCATATTTCATTCCATTTTTACTACTTCCCAAACCAAAGAAAATCTCCCTGATGTCCTACCCAATCAGAAAGGGAAGCAGCAGCACTAGAAATTACAAAGCTGCTAGAAAAAATAGTCACCCAGATGGTCCCACCAGACCAAATCAGATTCAGAATTTACTCAAGATTCTTTAGTGCCAAAAAAGACAGGGGGCCAGAAGCCAATTTTGGAGCTAACATTCTTGAACAAGTCAGTAAAAAATTCTAAATTCCAGATGGTCATGGTACAGTCCATTCTGCAGTTGCCACAAAAGGATGATTGGATGTGCTCATTCGACCTTCAAGACGCATACTAACAGATGCTCCAGAAGGTTTCTCCGCTTCTGGCTGGGAACCAGTCATTACCAATTCAGAGTACTGCCCTTTGCTCTCACCACAACCCCCAGGGTGTTCATCAAATGTATGACAGTAGTAGCAGCTCACATGAGACTGCATGGATTCAATGTGTTTCCTTATATGGATGACTGGCTCCTGACTGCATCAACCAGGCATCTACTAATACAAGCCAGGGATTATCTGCTTCATCAAGCTGCCACTCTGGGTATCACAATCAACATGAGAAAATCTCAACTACAGCCTGTATAGATGATAGACTTCATAGGAGCACATCTAGTCTACCTACTTCCAGACAGGATTTCCACATTAAGATTGCATGTCAGACAAATTTTGGTGATTCTGACACCTCCAGCAAATCTCATCCTCAGAATGTTAGGTTCAGTGGCTGCCACATTAATCCTAACAGAAAAATTGCACATGAGAATTCTGTAATGGACTCTGGCAGTCCAATGGTCCTTACACCAATACTCACTGAATCATGTCATAAAGCTATCCAGAGTATGCAAGGACTCTCATCTATGGTGGCTTCACTCAAAAGAAGTTGAACAAGGCCATCACTTTGTTCTTCCTCCCTCCAACAGTAAGTTGACCACGGACACCTCCCATTTGGAGTGGGGAGGCAAAACCTGGGTCAGACGGTCCAAGGCACGTGGTCAGCACAGGAGACCAGTTTGCATATCAATGTTCTAGAGATGAGAACAGTGTTTCTAGTGTTGTAAGCACTGCAGAGCTTTCTCCCTGTAATGACTATTGCAGTACAAATGAACATGTCAGTAGTTTGTGACATCAACTAGCAGGGAGGAACCAGATCTTACCCACTGTGTTGAGAAGCAATGAGGGTCTGGCAGTGGGTGAGTTATTCCAACTGCTTCCTAATTGCAACACACATTCTGCGGAAGTCCAACTTTCTAGTGGACAGGCTCAGCAGAATTATCCTGATGCCTCATGAGTAGTCTCTAAATCAGTCAGTGGCAAACATGATTTTCTGCAAATGAGGTCAACCTTGCTGTGACCTCTTTACATCCCCTTCCAACAACAAGTGCATCAGGTTTTTGCTCTGATCCCTCCACAGGGACAGTCACCAAGAGATGCTCTAGTCCATGTTTGTCCCTCCCCAGTCTTCTTTATCCCTACCCCCCTTCCAATCATCCCCAAGTTTGTCCAGAAAGTACAGAGGTTGAAGAGCAAAGTAATCCTCATTGCTCACTTCTGACCTTGACAGGTCTGTTTTCCCTTCCTTTGGTCTCATCTAATATGCACTACTTGAACACTGGAACCATATCCAGATCTCCTGTCCTATCCATCAGGGCAGATTCACCTGGATATTTCAGGACTAAATCTAACTGCATGGTTTCTCCAATTCCGGTGATGGCTATAAATACTAGGCTCTCATCTCTGGTTCAGAAGATTTTGATATCCTCACATACTGCTAGGAAAATATACAAGAACAACTGAAAAAGGTTCTCTATATTTGCTCAGCAGAAAGACTTAGACCCCTTCACAGCACCTATCCTGGCAGTTTTAGATTTTCTTGCTACAATTTTTCAAGAGGGACCAAGTATTTCTACTGTTAATGTACAACTGGCAGCCATCTTGAATTTTCTTATTGGAAAAAACTCATCATCACTTGTTTCATCCAAATTGTGCAAGGCTTTTCTTAGGGTCACTTTCTTACTAAGACCACATATTAAAGACTCCTCTCCCCCTTCGGACTTAACCATGATCTTACAAGCTCTGGCACATCCCCCTTTTGAACCATCAGCCAGGGTGGATTTAAAATATCTTTCTTGGAAGACTGTGGTTTTGATAGCTATTACTTCAGCTAGAAGAGAATCTGAATTACAAGCACTGTCATCCAAACCTCTATACTTGATTTTTCATAAAGATAGAGTGACCTTATATACCAATCCTTCCTTCTTACCCAAAGTTGCCTCTGAAAACAATATCAATCAAGTTATTAACCTACCAGTATACTTTCCAACTTTCCAAAACAAAGGTGAATACACTCTTCATCTTCTAGATGTTCATAGACAATTGCACTTTCATTTAGATAGGACAAAATCTTTCAGAAAATCAGTCTAGCTTTTTGTCTCCTTCTCTAATGTTAGAAGAGGAATGCATTATGGGTAAGGGAGGAGCTCAAGGATCGGATCCTAGAGCTATGGAAAGTAGCTGAGTCAGACCTAAGGATCGGATCTGAACCCATAGGTTGAGGAAGAATGAAAATGGGCAACACAGATGGAATTATATGGTGAGTACATAACTTTTTTTTTTTTTTTTTTTTTTTTTTTTTTTTTTTACAGGACGGGAACCACTACTCTATCCCATATGAGTGTTTTGCTTCCAAATATATTTATTATTCTCATTTTGAGGTTGCACCAAAGCAGAGGCACAGCATAAACTGCAAAGGTAATAAACAATAGCCTCTTTCTGCAAGTTGGCACAGCCTTAGAGAAAGAATAGTACAGACAAATGCAAGGAAAACACTGTCAATGAAGAAGTAGCTGCTGTCAAAATTTAATGAAGAACTACATGCTTAGGGCATATTTGAATTAGCAAAATCCAAGGCAAATCTTTTTCAACCAGCTGATGATGATGAGATCCATTGAAGGAATTTTCCAGAGTGAGTGAGACCAGACTAATGGGTGCATCTTGCTATGACTTTGCAACAGCAAACATTAAGAGAATCTGTTTAGAATGGGACTTAGAGGAGATTAGCTATTCCATGTAGAAAGACACAGCAGAAGAAACACAGAAATGTGGGCACTCACAATGATGTCACATAGTGGGCGTGCTTTGTATTGCTATCTTACTATCTAATGGCCATTAGTATGTGGGAGGTTGGCATAGTGGTTAAGGTGTCCACCGTATAGGCACAAGGTGCAGGGTTTGATTCTCTAATGGGGTAATTGGCTGGGCTGGAATGGCCCACAAGGGCAGTTAGTCTGATACTAATTTATGGGAGGTTAGCATAAAGGTTAAGATGTTTACCTTACAAATACAAGGTGCAGGGTTTGAGTCTCACGTGGGCTAACTGGCTAGACTTAAAATGGTCCATGAAGGGCCATTACTTCCAAAGCAATATCCACCATATGAGAGATACTTCCAAAGCAATATTCCTCATATAAGAGATTTTTTTTTTCTTTTTATAATTTAATGGTAAGTGGTCTGACTGGTCAGACCAGCAGGCATGTTCTTTTTTGCTGTGGAGAGGAGACCAGACCCAGTAGAGAAAATTCATACAGAGAAAAGGAAAATATACTAACTCCACAAAGCCAGAGGCAGAGGTCCTATCACTGATCAACTGTGCTACCTAGTAATAAGAAAAACAAAACCCATTTTACTTTTTAAATTAATTTTATTAATTTATTAACATCCACGTGGTGTGGAATATCACAACTCTTAGCCTACATACATACTTGCATTCCAGAACATTTTCTGAAGAAATCAACTTAAAATGCTTAAGATAATCAAAGCTTTTCTACTATGAGACATCCTACATAAACAATCTTATTGTCATTTTATTAATAACTACTTGCCCTTTCTAATTTTGCCTATTATAAGCTGATAAGTAATTTTGTTAAAGAAGTCAGACTAAAAAAAGGTCTGGACCACATAAGGAGCTATGGATGTTAACTGGAAGCAAACAAAAAAGGCACTATAGGCTTGAATGAGCTAACCAGGTAAACCCACTAGGTATAGTTGCCTTTATTCAAGGAAAACCCGGGAGCAGTAGCAGATTAAGTGATTTTCTTATATCCCACACAATGCAAATGTAGGCCAAAGGAATGAAACCCAGGACTGCAGGGTAGAGCTCTTTAATAGCGTGTATCTATATTAAACTGCCACACGTGAAACCAAATTCTCATCTGCCTAAGATAGTGGTAGCTTCAGTGAACTGTAAAGCTCTCAAAGCATTATTACTGAAGTCAGAGATTTTTTTTATGTTTAAAAATCCATACAGAATAAAAAATGCAGTTAATAAATAAATGAATCTTCTTAAATACTTCCTGCTAAAAATTCCACTTTCGTACATGAAAAGTATCAATAATTTACATCTTTTCCCCTTTTTTATTTTTCTTCCAATCTTTCTTTTCTCCTCAGTGTTATTTTTCATGTCTTGCATTTTTACATCATTCATCAGCCTTTTTGTTCATACCTTCTTCTCTTCCCATAAATGGGAGAAGTAATTTTTCTAGCTTACCTTCTACCAGCATGTCTTTATTTGTAACACATGAAAAAAAAAAAAAACAGTGTAAGAAACTTCTCTGTGTGGAAGATTTTCAGTCCATATATTTCTAGTTAATCACTGTATATAATCAGATCAGACAATAGTAGTAGAAGTAGCGAACGTAAACTCGTCTTAAGTCCAAACAAAACAAAAAGTAATAATAGACGATATATAATTGTACAGCATTACTAAGTATTCGAAAGTAATCCAAGCAAGGCAGGCAGTCTGTTTCCAGCCGAAAATCCTTTATTAAGTACACAGACAAGCGATCCAAGTAAAACAAAAATAGAGTAATAATTTCCTCACAAGCTTTCTAAATATATATATGCTTTTTATCAGGCATGGGAGTGGTTTATTGTGCTGTAAAACAAAGTGTTATTGGTACACATGTTAAATTCGCATCCCTTCCCCCATCAGTGTGACATTCGAGCTGGTCCTGCCCTACTTAGTAGCTGTCATAATAATATATAACCCTTATGTACTTTAAATAAAATTATATAATGATGTGGTACCTCTTATTTAACCAAATTATTAAGTAGATTATTAAGTCTGTGATTTTATCCAAGACAATATACTACATGGCTGGAAATATATCAACCTTAGTTCATTTGGCAATCCACTCCCATGCTTGATAAAAAGTATATATATATTTAGAAAGCTTGCGAGGAAATTATTACTCTATTTTTGTTTTACTTAGATCACTTGTCTGTGTACTTAATAAAGGATTTTCGACTGGAAACAGACTGCCTGCCTTGCTTGGATTACTTTTGAATACTTAGTAATGCTGTACAATTATAAATTGTCTATTATTACTTTTTGTTTTGTTTTGACTTAAGACGAGTTTACGTTCGCTACTTCTACTACTATTGTCTGATCTGATTAATATATATTGATTAACTAGAAATAATATGGACTGAAAATCTTCCACACAGAGAAGTTTCTTACACTGTTTTGTTTTTGGACCCAGTGCACTTTAGTGGGTTGTTTTGAGACTTCGGTGATACCACTGAGATTACTTGTTATTTGTAACACATGCAGACACCTAATGTTCTAACAGGTCATGTAATTACCACTGAAGCTGGTTTACTTGGTACTCTTTGTTATGCTCAAGCCTTTGACCATTTCTTTTCTGGATATACTCTAACCCTGCCCATGTCATCTACTATACATTGTCTATTAAAATATTTATATACTAGAAAAAAGTAAATAAGGAATAAGATGTGATAAGGCAAGGCTTGTTGTCTAATGAAGAGCATGGTACTGATTCATCTTTATCAACAAGGACATGCCCTTACCAGACAACAGCTGATGTAGTGTCAGCCGTAGACAGAAACACTACAGTGTGAAGTACTCTTTTTATGTGGAATGGGGAAAATACAGTGGATATAAAAAGTGTACACACTCCTGTTAAAATGCCAGGTTATTGTGATATAAAAAAAATGAGACCACAATAAATCATTTAAAAACTTTTTCCACCTTTAATTTGACTTATAACCTGTACAATTCAATTGAAAAAGAAATAAATCTGTTAGGGGAAAAAATATAAAAAATAAAAACATACAATAAGCTGGTTGCATAAGTGTGCATACCCTTAAATGAATACTTTGTTGAAGCACCTTTTGGTTTAATTACAGCATTTAGTCTTCTTGGGTACACACCTGCCATCAATTAAAGTGTCTCTGATTAACTCCATAGAAATTTCAGCTGTCCTAGTAGGATTTTCCTGACATTTACTCAGTTGCCATACTGCAAAAGCCATGGTTCACAGAGAGCTTACAAAGCATCAAAGGGATCTCATTGTTGAAAGGTATCAGTCAGGAGAAGGCACAAAAAACTTCCACAGCATTGGATATACCATGGAACACAGCGAAGACAGTCAATTAATTTCATCAATCAATCAAGTTAATGTCACAGATCAGGTTGATACCTTGTGTGTGGGTTTCATGAGTGGTGTTTGACTTCTGAATATGAAGCAACTCCATTAAGACTGGGTCTGAGATAGCCTGTATGCCAGACACAGGTCACCTATGAACAGTCTGTATGAGACTGAGTAGAGGGACAGGCCTTTTAGCCTCTCTGTATAGGATAGGTGTTTGAGACCCTGGATTTTCCTGGTCAGGAACCTCTGTGGTCTCTCCAACTGCTGCATGTGCTTAGCGAGGTACATGCCAAAGGGGGCATTGTACTCGATAATGGGTCAGATAAGGGAGGAGTACAGGGATGTTATGACCTCCTTGTTCCTGGATGGAATACCCTTACTTATGAGGTGGGCCATGTAGAAAGCCTTCCAAACAATGGAGGCAACGCGGTGGTCAAAAGTCGGGTTGCTATCAACCTGGGTACCCAAGTCGCTCACAACTGATTGCATGCTTAGTACATTATAAATTAATGTGACAATTATTAATGTGATAATTAGTGGGGACACCATTTTCCCCAAAGGGGATAATGATGCATTTTCCCCAAAGAGGATAATGATGTTATTTCATGATTATATCATGTCTCTTAGTCCATTTATAAAATGAACTCAACCAACAAAACAGATTAAAAAATTAACAGAAGGTGAACGTATTAGAAAAAAGGGAGAAAGATAGTCCCTCTAATTAAACAGTTCTGTCAGTATGAGTCATTCACATACATACAATTTGTGGAATGGGTCAAGAAGTTTGAGGATAAGTGTGCTGAGTGTGCTGCTTGCATATACTAGGTGACAACTTACCTTCTGTCCAACTCACTTCAGCAATGCTTACTGCTCCTGGCTTCTCTTCCATGGCTACAGCATGGATGCTTACACTGCTCCTGCTAATTTCATTCCCACTTTCCCTAGAAAGAAAAAAAGGCATTTATGAGAGAGTCCACTCCCACTGTCGAGGGCTCAGTCTTCACCTCAGCTAATAGTGGGTGAACCTGCAGTGACCATTAGTTGTTATTCAGACCACTCACTTATCGCTCTCTCTCTGACTGCCTCTGGTGTAGTCCTATGAGCCACAGTGAACTGGGGGTCAATTATATCCTCATCAGCTGTTAGTGTCTATACTGTCTAGTGGGGGTATGGGAGAACCATCCTGTCATGGCTGGGAAACATTCCAGGAGATTATTCACTAGGTATCTATAACAAGAGATCATTAGATTGGTCAGATGTCCCTACTTTGAGATGATCTTCTTTGGCAGGAACTCCTATAAATTAAAAATAAAAAAAAAAAAAACAGAAGATCAAACATTATCTCCAGATGTCACTAAAAACAGAAGCAATGCAGGAGCTACATCTGTTAAAGGAACCACGTCCGCATGAAGAATATATCCAAAAAACTAAAAAGCAAGCTTTATTAACTCCATTAAGAGCTGTCATCCTCCAACAGGACTTTAGCAGTTAGACTTCTGTTTGTTTAACATTTTTTAATTATGCTTATATATAAGTATTTCATGCTTGCAGGGCTG
This sequence comes from Protopterus annectens, assembly GCF_019279795.1. Lineage (NCBI taxonomy): Eukaryota > Metazoa > Chordata > Ceratodontiformes > Protopteridae > Protopterus > Protopterus annectens. Next base: position 218,669,152 of record NC_056740.1, read on the forward strand.
CAAACCGTCTTTCTGCAAAAGCAAATATAACTTATCTATGTGTTCTTTGCGTTTATTCTCATTTCATGTCTTTTTTATTTCTGATAAATATGTATTTTTTTCCAGTTTTACACTGAAAGTTTCTCACCACCAAACCAATCTTCATAACATATTCTCCTTACTAATGCACTGAAATACCCTTCCAGTGAGAAGAGCAAGGAGTGTGTGTGTGTGGGGGGGGGGGGGGGTGATTCTTAAGTTAATTCTCCATAAGCTAAAGATTTTGATTCTGAGGAAAGGAAGGATTATCGTTTTTCCTGACACTACTAACAAAATGACAGAATTAATTCTGTAGGAATAGAATGAAATCCCTATGCCCCAGCAAAAGTGTTACAGTCTGTTACAGCTAGAGTGTCCTCAGCCTGCAGCTGTTTCTTCTGTGTTGTCCACCTTTGAGGTTGTTTTTTTAATAGCTTGCATTATGTCTGATAGTCAGCCCACTGGCCCCCACAAGTTTGGCAGGTTATATAAAGTAACTCAGAAATATAACTTCTTCTTCTCTTAACTCCAAATCAGAGCCTGCAATATCTTTAGTTAAGTGTTAGATCTTATGACCTTATTTCACATGAGCAAATGTGTTTATTCAAGGATTTTTCTGGTATCAAAAAAGTAGAAACTTGGAGACCAGTTTGAGACCTCTATTTTCTCAATCTTTTGTTAAGATTTTAAAATTCAAAATGTTAACCCTTCATACCCTGTTACCTCTCTTACCCTCCTGCAGCTTCATGGTATCATCATATTTCAACTTGGAAGGAATTAAAAAATTTTTTAAGATTTTCTGTGTCTTGCTCACATTATCAGTTCTCAGTCTTACCCGTGATCTATCCACTGTGCCGAGGGTATTTACCAAGTGCCTGGCTGCAGTAATTGCTCTCCACAGACTTCAAGGCATTCACATCTTTCCATATTTGAATAATTGCCTCAGAATTGCAGACACTTTTTGCAGTAGTCTGGATTTCCTGACATGAGACATGAAAATCCTTAGTCTGGGGTTTCAGCTGAACTTGCAGAAATCTTTCTAATTGCTATTTTTTCTAGGATGTCTTTTGGAGTCATTACTAGGAAGAGCTTTTCTTCCACTGGAAAAAGTTGAACAATACAAGGTATTCTTCCTGGACTTCTCCAGCCAATCGCAGGCTTCTGACAAGGCATTTCTCAGGAGTCTGAGTTTCATGGCTTCAGTGATTCTCATAATTTCCTTACCTATGCTTCACATGGCAGGAATTCAGGTGTACCTAAGATCAGTCTGGACTCAGTATCAACACCCCTTGTCTTTTCAGATTCCAGTTCTAGGTTTTATCATAAAGGAGCTACTTTGCTTTGTAGACCAGATATGTTTCAGTCCAGGTCTCCCCTTCTCTCTTCAGCCTCGTTCCCAGTCTGTCACCACAGATACTTCGGACTTTGCTTGGAGAGCAGATTCAAAAGGGGTGACTGTATAAGATCCATGAAGCTACAGGGACAGACCAAAACACATAAATGTCAATACCTTAAAAACCGTCAATCATCTCTGGTCCCCAGGACCTCTCCAATTTATTACAGACAGCTCCACAGTGAGGTACCAGATCTTATCCCCCTTGCAGAGTTGCTTCGATTGCCTGGGAGGTAGCAACTCAGCTCAGTCTGACTCTTCAAGCTTCATACATTCTATTAGAGTAAAATCTTGTAGCAGATAATGGAGTAGGATCAGGGCAAACCCTCTTGAATGGATATTACACCATGGGGTCTTTCAGGAATGTATCCAGCTGTAGAGAGCACCTCAGATAGATCTGTTTGCCTCTTTTCAAAACAGGCAGTTAAAGAGATTCTGTTCCAGGATTCTTTGCAAATACCCCTGGAAGACAGATATCTTCTTATTATCACTGACAGGCATGTTACACTGTGGTTTTCCACCCTTTTAACTGATATACATGGTTCTTCAAAAGATCCAGAGGAACTCTCCAAAGAATGGGGTGGTGATTCCCTTTTATCCCAAGCAACACTATTAATGGCTTCTTCTGAAACTTGTCAAGGACAATTACCACAAGTTTTCTGACAGACTTGATGTACTCACATAAGACAGGGGTTATTTGATATAGCCCAGCCTAAAACCACTTCAATTGACTGCCTGGATAAGAGTTTTGATACCTTTTAAGTTCCTTTTTTTTCAAGGAGGTACAGCAGGTATTAAAAGAGACAAAATATGCTACTAGAAAATCATATATGTGTAAGTGGAACAGATTTTCCAGTTGGTGCCACTCTAAGGACCATGACCCTTTCAAGTCCCACTTGCCTCTGGTTCTTGATTATGTGTCAAGTTTCTATCCTCTGTCCTGTCCTAGTCTTCTGTCAAGATTCATCTTTTGTCCATTTCTGCTTGCTTAACTCTATACCCCCTTACCACCTATACTCAAGGCAAGCAGTTTTTGAAAGGGTTTTTACATATCCACCCACCTAAAATAGCAGGTCATTCCTGTTTGAATCTTAATTTTGTGCCTTGTCTCTTCTCCCAGTTGAACCAGCTCATGAGGCTTATTTGAGATTCTTCACATAGAAACTTATACTACTCATTGCTGTGATGTCTGCAAGAAGATTGTCTGAGTTACAGACTTTTATAGTGAGTCAACCCTACCTTTTTCATAAGGACATGGTTTCTTTGAGAAATAATCCTTCGTTTATGGCTAAATGGCTATGTGAGCTCTGAGTTTAAAGCTGCTGTTTGTACTGATCTTTGGATTTTTTACATTTAAGATCTAGATATTTCCATTACTTTTTGATTTTGGTAGTATATTGCAGTTTGTTGTATTTTACACTTTGTTTTACTGCAAAGTTTTTCTTGGCTACTCTCCTTTAGGAAGCATTCCTTTTGCATTCATTGATTGACCTGGAATTAGATCTAGCTAATTAGTAGGAGGAACTGAGAAACAGTTTTATCATGCAAGGTATTCAGCTACATTCCTCTTCAGCTACAAGAACTCCAAATTTAAAACTGCTGTTTGAGTGCATTCACTTTTTGATTTTCTACATTTAAGTTATGATTATTTCCATTACTTTTTGATTTCAGTATTATTATTATATTACAGTTTGTTGTATTTTAAATTTTGTTTTACTCCATTTTTTTCTTGAAGTCTTAAACGTTGTTGGCTAGGGTCAGTTAGACAATATTCTTTTTGCATTCATTGACTGAATCAGAATTAGATCTAGCTAATTGGTGGGAGGAGCTGAGAAACTGGTTTCTTATTTAAAAGAGAACCACACTCACAGACTGAAAAACATGGGTATTTCATCATGTTTTGATGTTTCCTATATTTTAACACCACTCTGGGACTATTTTCAGTTTTTAAATATTTTTATACACAATTTCAGGGTCTGACCCCATTGGGTCTAGCATGTTGAAGTGATCTTGATTTTTTACTCATCCTCCAGGTATTCCACAATGCAATGATTGTCTTTAAAACACTGTATCACACAGGCGTCTTTGTTCCAAAGTTGCTATCACTGCATTGATTTTGTATGCATACACTGCTTTCAGTCAGTCAGTTTTAACTAACAGTTGTTGCTGATCAACAGCTACTTAAATCACAAACAATGATAATGCCACAGAATAGACTTTCAACGTGCTTTTTACTGCTTTTTCATTTTAGAGTTGCTAATTTGCAGTCTTTTGTGATGCCTGAGCTGTAGTTCTTCAACTAATCTCCCCTCCCCTTCACACTTCACCTCCTTAGCTGTCAAAGTGCTAAAGGAGACTTGACTCATGGCCTGTTTCCTCGTTCTAGCTTTTTCTTTTTGACAATAGGACACTTATTTTTGCTGCACCACAGCCTCCTCCTGTCCTGAAATTGCAACCCACGCTCAATAGTACTTATGAACACATTGTTTTGCAACCCTTCCAACTACCATTCTCAGGACTTCCTGTTAGGACACAATACCCAAGAAATTTTGACCACTATGCTGTAAATATAGAACAGTTAAAGGACATTACATTTTTGCATTAATTACTATTAAGATACATGTTACAGTGCCACATATCTCCTGAAATCAATAGTACTTCACCCTATTAGAAATTGTGAATGATTACAAAACTGCACATTATACAAAATCAAAGATATGTGAAATGCATGGTCTTGTCCATTAACCAATTAACTTGTCACAGGACTGTGGGCCTTGTTTATTTTTCTCTGGAATGTATTTTAATTTACAATTATTTCTATGTAAAGCCTTGCTGGTTCAGAAAATGCACGTTTTCAATGAAGAACCACAATCAGAATCATCAAGTACAGGTACTAAATCACAAGTATTATGCTACTCTCAGGTTTTCACAAGTCAGCATGTAGTGTCTGAGTCCATATTTTGTTTTCATCCCACTCTTCAGTTTTCCAAATGTTTCCTATGCACAGTCCATGCATTTCTCTTTAGAAATATACCCCACAATATCAATATTCATTATATCAATATGCATCCAATTATGCTTTATATTTTCCCCTTCCTTCTAAAATTCTCAGAAATGCATGTGGGCAGAGTTTGGTGCTCTAATGTCATTTATTATAAAGAAAGGCTGTTTATTACAAGAGCAACAAGGTTAATATCCATGAATTAGATAACAGATGCCACTGCATGGACTGACTCAGGCAACACTGCCTTGCTTAGACAAAATGCAGTACTTAATCCCTTCCTCTGCCTTCAGTATTAGCTATACCTTACCTGTAATGCATAGCAGTGATAGATACAGAATTCAAAACTGCCTGCTCTAACAAAGTAGACTGCCAGTGTAATACTCAAGCCTCGACATGCCAATACACCTCTATCCACAGAGATGCAGCAATTGTTGTCACACATTTTCTCCTTCACCTTGATTCAAAACATGTATATATTTTTCTTCTCTTATTTTAAAATACTTATAGCAATACAAAAATCTAATGCCCAGGTCCCTTCTCAACTAGTAATCCAGTGATGTGAACTCATTTTCAGCACACTTACGATGTTGCAACAACAAAGAATGGGATTAGGTGCCCGTGGCCCATGGATGCCCTTCAGCGGACAGCCACTAACTGGCTGTATAGTACCATTACTCAATAATTAAACAATATTACAGCTGTAGTGTATTGCTTTCAGTTATCACTGCACTAGAATTACCAAACTTTACATGTGGCTTGCTTAGAGGTCACATTGCTTGTTGTGTCACTAACAAATATGTTGGACTGCCTGATTTTGATACCAAGCTAATGTCTTATCATCAATTCAGACAGTACTGACCAGTAATATCAAGTGCTGCAGAAGCACAGAGCACTACACTTACAATGTGCATGCCACTTGAAAGCTTCTAATACCTTCACTACCCTGGTGTTTTTTTACTAATTCTGCATGCAAAGTGATGGGCTTTGGCATCAGGACTTGGAGTGCATCAGTTATAAGAGACACATGATATCTAAATGTTCATTTTCTCGTGAAAAACTGTAAATATTTTATCCATTATAATAAAAATCGCATGAACCAGTCACTTCTGTTGCTTCATTTTACTACCTATCAGTATATTATTTGATCATTTTTAGAAACCATTCCTGTGGGTGCATGTTGCATTGGTCTTTTAATTTGTACTACAGTCCACTTGTACCGCTTTCATTTGACAATTTTTTTTCCACAATGATTGTCTACCCCAGGAATTATAATGTTTTAAGTGCATTTCAACTACAGAAATTAAGCAAGTAATTTTGGTCTTTGACAATCTCCCATCTCAAACCAAATTGTATTTCACACCAGCCACACACACATTGCCTGTCAATGGCCAAATGGTCATGTTGCCATTTTAGCACTGTACAGGAAAATAACTACTATAGTATATACCACAAACTTTTAGCCAGACTACAAAATCCATTCTAGTATACAACTGACACTTTTGTTTTACAGTGTGCCTAACCAAAGTTATGTTACTGGATGCTTCAAACCATAATGCAACAGTATTGCACAGTATCCCTTTGCCAAGTTCCACTAATCCTTTTTCCCTTTTTGACCTGTAACTATGACCAGTGTTCAAGCAGTGTTCTACCACTCAGTCAGCATTGCAAGCATTTTTTTTAAATTACTCTAATACTTACTTTTTGTTTACTAATATCACTGTCCAGGTGTCTTTGCAACTCAGTTGGTGACACTGAACTATATTTTCAATTGGCACTGTGACTCTACAAGCTCCTGAGAAGCAATCTGTACTTCTAGTATATTCAACTGTCCCACCATTTTTCCACAGAGTATATTTCATATTCTGCCATATATAAAAGAATATATGGACACCAACATATTTTTCATCCCAATGATGTTAAGAGAACCATGACCAAATGTTCTCTCAAATACTTACCTCGTACTAGTGCTGAGGATACACATTTGCTACTTAACTGAATGCAGCAATCCGAAGTCTAACATGACACTGACCAGAAATAAAAAACTGATGGAGGTTCTAGTTTCTCAAGCTGGGAGTATCGTACAGTGCAACGAGTAAAATACATGTGGAAACTAGTGTTTACAAAATACTTCTCTTGCCATTATCCAATAGTGCCACATACTACTCCATATTATCCAGGTTTCTGCATACTAACCAATGTTTGAAGTACATCAGTTCCAATCTATTCTGACCTTGCACACTACATCACCCCTGAGTCAGTTATTTTCAATATTCAACCATTATGAAGCCAGGATTATCCACATTGCACCACTTTGCAGTTAACAGACTCTTCCCAGCAGTTTCTTGCTCAATACCAGTCAATAAAAGATGATAACAATATACTCTTCCTTATACAAACTCTTCAGCAATACTGAACTGCTGGTTAAGCACCAATACAGGTGTACCACAACCCCAAAGTTACTCCCTCAAAGGGTTCTGCACAAGCTGGCTTTTGGTTACAATGTGCAAAATGTGACAATTAGCACTGCACTATTGTGACAAGCCTCTGTACCACTTTAAGGTAGCCAGCATCACAGAGGTCCACTCATACCACAACAGTACCTGCAGCTGCAGCCCGAGCCACACTCACCTCACCACTCTCATTACACACATGAAGTTAATCTGGCTTCCACAAACAGTTACCAGTTTGTATCAATGCTCACTATACACCTTAGTACTCTGCTCAAAGACCATTCATTAACATTAAAAAAAATATTTCAAAACTGCAGCTGCAAACATAGCAATTCCAAAAATCTCTGCACTGCAGCACCATTCACACAACACGCCTGACCCAAAACACTGCCACAACACAAGCAAAATTCAAAGTGTTCCACAACATTTTGATGTTACATTGAGCAACACATGCCAGTTTCCAGGTTGCTCATACTAGTAATTACATTCTTACAAATTGATTATTTGTCTTTAGCACATAAATATACAGAGTACATACTGTAAATGTCACCAGTGTCTACATACTTTGAGGGGAATTACAAACTGTGATATGTATTGTTGGTTATATGCATAAAAACACAGGAAAACTGGGCCTTTTATAGATAAAAAAGATTCTGTATTCAACTCAGTTACTCTAGTCAATACATACCTCCTTCCTTCAGTACTATATGCCTCACCCATTTTCACCGACATTAAGATCTCCCCAAGATTGAAACTTCTGCTTTGCTATAACAAAGTAGCTAGATTTGCAGCCAGTCAGTCATACAACTCCTACCATTCCTCTGACTTCAGACATTTAAATTAGCTTCAGTTACTTCAGTACCTCAGTTTCACCCAACCCCTTCCTTGCTAATCAAATAGTATACAAATCCTCATCCTGCCCAGCAATCAGTGCCATTCTTAACCATTACATCCCTAATCTCCTTCTTCGTTCATCTGAGAAACACAACCTCGAAATTCATAAACTGAAAAAAAAAATCTCAGTCACTGCTGATAATCATACTCCATAGCCAAGGTCTGGAACAGTATTCCTACAGATATTGGAGAAATGCCATGTAGTCAGATATTCAGACAATCTCTAAAGAGATTTCTCCGTCCCTCCTGGCTCTGTACACTTCGGATGACACTGCCCGTTACTCCTCTTTTTTTCTCTCCACTCTCTTCCTTCCTTCTCCATTCCTCCCTTCTTTTTTTTAGCCAAAGCATCAGTTTCTTCTCCAATAGCTCCCTACTTTAACTCCTTTTCCTAATCTCCTCCCAACTTCCAAATCACTTTCCTTTCTCTTAGTCTTTCACCAGTTTGTAATATGCTTATCATCTTTATCATTACTGATTGTACTTTACTAGGTGTTTGATATCCTATGACTGTTTAGGATTCAATCCATCATTTTCTGATATGACTTCAGTGAGCCTGTATGTCAAATATACTATTTGTTACAGCACTTCATGTGATAATATTAGGAAGTTTATTTGTTCAACTAACTGTGGTAGAGCTTTTCTCCCTGGGCCTCTGCTGAAAATGGGATTCAGGCAGAGTTGGACTTTACCTCTAAACAAATGCCAAATAAATAATGCTTTTCACGCCTCTTTTGAAATCATTCCTAGGGAGATGTTTCTAAACAGGTAAAATATACCTTCAGAAATGATGTGCTGTTTAAATCTATTTGCCACGACATTCATTAAGGCGGTTGCATACTCGCCAGTACCAATTGTCTTCCGAATCATTGTTCAGTGCCACCGTGGTCAGCCCCTGTAAATAAAGAGAGATTGCTTGAAGTTAAGATGTTTTTCTTCCACCCTATTCAACATCATTTAGGGTTTACTTGAATTGTTTCCCCGACATCTTTACCAATCACCTGGCCCATTCACACACTACATTACAACTCATGAACAGCATGTATTCCTAACATACCACAGTGAGAACATAACATATGTGCATCATAAAAAAATACTTGGCAGTACACAGTTCATCCTCAGCAATAGCATTGACAGAAATATGTCAACACGTATGCTCAGCTGCTTTCACATGAATGCCATAGTAACTAAAATAAAGGTTTTGCATTTCTGCCCTTTAAATGTGCCCAAAACGTCAAATACCTGTACTATGTTATAACAATGATTAAGTTCAGGCTGGACACAAGTCCTGTATGCATTACAAAACTGAAAGTAACATCTTTCACGTATACTCGCCGTTAATTTCTTCCTTAGACACAAAATGACCCTTACAGAGATGCACCAGTTCTCAAGAACATTTTCTATTGGAGCTACAATGAAATGCTGAAAAGGAAGTTTGTATAGTGACATATACTAACATATGTCTTACTAGTTAAGCAGCTGTCAGTGCTTTCACAACATGAAATGCTTGTATGGTCAAGGCATCTATTCTGAAATGCACAGACTTTCTACAGTGTATTTAGATAGTGTCTAAAGCAGTCACCAATGCCAATAGCACCCCAAATTGTGTTAAAACCTTAAACTGATTTATTGCAACAGCAATGTAATTCATTTCAACATGCCGTTGATAAAGGGGCATGTATAAAGGAAGTACTGCCTATCTTATTTATTCATGTTCTGACAAAAAAGTGAAACTATTTTAAGTACATATATCATAAGCTTATTTTTCACTGGCCATCTAGTTTATAAAGCAGGATTGATACAGTTCTGCATTAAAATTATGTTTACATTCATCCAGAATACAGAAATAATGTTCTTCATATGCACTCACCATAAATGCCGGCCTTAGACAACCAATGTCTCCATGTGTACCCAGTTTTAAGCAAATGATTCCTATTATCCTGGCCATGACAGTCACGTCCACTAACAAATGCAAAACTTACTCTAAATGGAAGTTGATACCAACAATCACCAATAAAAAGTTACAAGGTGAGAATACAAATAGAAATGTAAAAAAAATACTGGCAGAGGCACTCTGCATAGCAACATATACTATTGTGTTTAAGCACTGTCACTATATGAAATGCATACAGACATGCGTGAAAGGGCGTACCTTCACTGAAGGTTGTGCGTCAGGGCTGGCAACTCGGCACATAAAAATTCTACTGCCAATCATTAGCGGACCGGAGTTCCGCTGTGGCGACCCCTAACCCGGGAAAAGCCAAAAGAGTATAGATAGATTAAAATGCACAGTCACATCAATGGACCTTGTCCATTGCATCCAGGCAGTGGTCACATTGCTCAACAATGACAACAACAATCTTACTGATAAATCTTTAAAACTACTTTTTTGGCAGCAACAATGCAATTCAAATGTAGATGACTCTGACAAAGGACTGTGTGTAGAGGAATGGATACATACCTTTATTATTCAAGTTAAGACCAAAATCTTAAATATATTACAAACAGAACAGGTACCGTATAACAAAGAATTAGTACAGTTACGATCTGAGACTAAATCAACATAACTTGTACTGACATTTTGCCAAAGGTTTACACACATCTATATAAATTCCCTCACCCATTCATATACTACACTACAATTCACGCACCATGATATTACTAACACATCACAATAAATATGCACTACATATGCAGATTTGAAATTATGTAATGGTGCACTAATCAGAATCAGCGCCAAACATCATGTAGCAGAAAAATGTAAACTCATACATTTATTTATTGACATTTGATTATCATTATTATGATACCCTTGCCTCTTACATTATCGATACCATATTAAAAAAACAAGTCTTGCTTATGACAGAGCTTACATGTCAAATCATGAATCTGTAACCATCTTCGTGTAGAATATTGCAAAAAATTTATGTTCAACCCGCATAAGAAATTCTTTCCCAGTTGCAAATGTTAAATTCAGAACCTACACGTGTACTCGCCAGGAAATTTCAACCTTAGCCATGCGCAACAGAGTTAGTTTAAAATTGCTGTTGTCATGGTGCCTAATACTGACATGTCCAATCACTTTCTCCACTTATCTAAATTAAGGTTGACACCACCAATGGTAGAAACAAAGACAAATAACAAGATTTTGTATACAAATGCAAGTGTAACAGCAATCCTGACAGAAGCCAGGTAGCATTACAACATACCCAACAGTAATCACATAATTAGTACGATACAGAACTGTGCTTTCACTTTATTGTTTACATGGTCATGACATCTATAATGCTAAGTGATTACACTTCCTCAAGTCCAGACAAAAGCTATCGACAGTAACCAAATGGTTAGAACAGTTTTAACTGCTCTTTATGTATTTGTGTCACTATCTCTGTGTGCCATTGGTTCTAGTCTGACAAAGTAGACTAAAGTATACCTCTAGTACAAGTATAGCTCACTGGCACTGCACTGCCTTCAGTATCATGCGATAGCACTCCATATCTGAGAATGCAACACCTCAACTGCTATGAACATGGGTATCACAGTTTAAAGTCAAATACAAGCATACACACCACCAACCTACTTTTTAGATCACCATTATATATTTATACACCACACTGACACCTAATAACTCCACATCTCCTAGGGAAATACTCCTCAGTCAAATTGCACTGACCCAGTCTCCAGTTGCTACTCTACTGTAGAAGCCTGGCTTTTCATTACTTCTCCCAAATCTAGAAATACGTCTTGCAATCATTGCACTCTTCTCCGGGTGCACATACCTAGTAATGTTCTTTGGCAGGGGTGTATTGACATGGATTCAATTTCCAAAAGTCCTCATTTTGCTCTTATGACTTCCATCATGTAGTCAAACTTTCACTTCTCAAATATTGGCTTAGCAACCCATTCCTGCTTTGCCTTTAGGTACATTACTCTGTATCGAAACTTGCTTTTAATGCTGACTTGCTTGTTGGGAATCTGACCCCAGTTTGTTCACGACTGAGGTTTTCATTATGATCAAGGATGGCAAGTATGACTCATGCTTTCATCCTTGCATAACTGAAGTGCTCAAACTTCGGGCAGTACTTGTATAGCAATGCATGGAACACCTCAAGGTTGCCACTGTGACAGAACTTTGTAATGTGCTTCAAATCCTTAAGTAATACTGAGTTTGTAACAATCCTCTTCAGTGCACTGAGACATGCATCATCTTCTTCAAGCCATTTTTATCATCTCCTTCTATGACAGGCATCTCATGACCACAACAAGAAACCTTCTTTGCACCACTCCAACTGTGCTGGTCTGTTACATGGTAGAGCAATGACAACCATTTCTCTTCAAGTAAAGCTTCATCACTTTCACATGGTTTGACACACCACCACAAGTGATTGGAAATGCTGTAGTACCACTGCAATAATTCTCATTTTCCTTGCCTTTTGCCAGCTACTGTTATTTTCTTAATCAAGCTTTTGGACATATGCCACACATCAAACTGATGGTCAACCACAGGGAACTCCTTGCTCATCAAGAATCTGATCCCACATTGTCTGTCTGTTACCACAAGGCTGGCCTTAATATTCTTATTCTTCAAGTTATTCATACACTACTTGAAAGCTTTCTTCTCCAGTGCCACCAAAGCTACTCCCGTAGAAACCTGCTCTAGTGCAAAACCAATGATGAATCCTGAGTCCAGGCCCATCATACTATAGCAGCAGTATTTGGCTGAATATCCTGGACTATCACACTGCCTGTCTTCCACGAACCTTATTCCCTTCCCCACTGTATTTGCCAGTAGCTGATTCTGATGCTGTGTCCAGGTATGCTGTAATACTGGGAACAAATACTCTCTTTGAATGGTGTAGAAGGTCGTCTTACTGTTAATTCCACTCCAAGATATGCACAGAATCTTGCAATATGGGCACACGTACTGCCTCTGAAAAGGACAGAGGATACAAGGAGTAAGTTGCCCTCTGGTATGTGACCTAATACTGGCTGACTTTGCCTCTTAAGAACTTCATGTTCACTAATGCATGATACCTTCACAGATACATAGGACCCCATCTTCGATATTTTTTCCACTTCTACAGCAGGTGTTTTGCATTGCAGACAGGTACATTTTAACAGCAGGCAATCAAGGCAAGACTCAATGACAATGAACTTCAGCTCACTTATGTTTTCGTCTTCATCCATTTCTTCCACTGTTTCTTCCATCTCGGAGGTGAACATACTGTCAGAATGTTAGCACCAGTCTGGATCCATGTTGATGTCATCATTTGCCCACTTTAATACTGAGGAGTCACTCTGCATGCTTTTCTGAAGGAAGCTTGACCGGGGTGCTGCAAGTCTTCATCTGAAGAGACATATATGTGCTAGAGCTACATGTGCCTCCATCAATGCAATTGTAATCCTCTTGTTGAAAACATGTATTCACACTGGTGCTACATGTGCCCACATCACTACAACTGTAATCCTCTTGTGAAGCTGGCTCTCTCATTTCTGTTTGAACAACTTTGGAATTTTTGCAGTATGTGTGGTCCATCAATGTTGAGATCCCATCTCTGGAAATTGCTGCATCTATCATCTTCCCAGGTAGAGCTTTAAGGTCTGGTAACTTAGCTTGAACACCTGCACTGCAACCTTTTTCTGTGGAACTTGGTTTGGCATGCTACAGCATTCCTACTACAATCCTGAATTTCCATTGTGCAGATGTCTACTGAATTTCCATTGTGCAGATGTCTATGCCTTCCACAACCTCTTTGTACAATTTTTCAACATGTAGCTACAATTACAACATTGAAATTAATTAGTCTGTGCTCATTTAAATAATGTCTTTAAAGATAAGACCATTGTCTCCCCTTATCCATTACTCACTTATGACTCTCCTTATACCTTGGGCAACTATCAGCCCAAAACATTACTGTTCTATTTTATTTTTATGAAACTGTGATATGCCACATATAATGACATTTGTACATGGCATATGACTGATATTCTGAGTCACATCACCATCTGCAACACAGCACAGATAGGCCATAATTTTTTATATTGCCCAATAATCCCCAAAACACCTCTAAGCTACTTATAGCACTATACACTTCATTTTTAATTATGCCATTAACAGGCATAACAAGATATGCATTTGCTTTGCTGTTATCCTAGTGCCAGCTGTTTGACTCAAGTCACTACTCCATTACTACTCATACATATTTGTTTTTAAAATGCTCCTGCTTCAGACATCCATAACTTTGACCTGAATACAAAGTCAAAGCTTCAACAACAGTCAGTATTTCCCATGTCTTGCTCCTTGCTTACCTCCACTTGTTCCTTGGTCATGGCACACAGTCTTCCCTTGGTTCTAGAACCATACTTTGCTCTGCTACCTCAACCTCTGGCACACTTGGCTTCTTTCTTTGTACATGGATATCAGTCTGTGACACAGAGACAAAACACTCATGAGGCATTTGTCAAATTAGAAGACTAACCAGGAAGTATTTACAGCTTGACATACTGTACTGCACACTGAATACAGCACATAGATTTATTTACTTTGTGTTGCCCACAAAGTTGATCATCAACAATGTCTTGCAACGTAAGCTGTGTAGTACTCAGAAGTTCATCGATAAGCTGCAGGAGATAGTAGATCCATTAAAGACAAATAGTCATAAGGTGTCAACATACATGTAATGCAGATGCAAATTATGAATGCTGGTGTCACAATGTTATAGCACAGGTAACCCAAGACGTTTAGGTATCCCCTTTCATCTTTTTGCTATGAATTGCTATAGCTAGGACATTTCATGTCAATATATCATTATATCTAGTGCCACCCTTGGAAACTTTGTTCTATCGCACTAATATTAGACCCAAAATAATATTAAATCAACAGTGCTGTCCGCCTTGAACATTATATAGCAAAGCCAGACCGGATTCAGACTGCTGTAGTTTTTCTGCTCACTGTACTACTACATTCCTCTCACACAATTGAAAAATTTGGTATCAGCCCACCAATACCAATCTCAAGTGCAAAAATTATGTAGTACCACCACTTTCTATTTCAACCAGAGAAACTGGCTTGAAATAAATGCCCTATGCTTTGAATTACTTATAACCTAATTGCCACACCACAGATTCAACCCTATTCCTTATTTTCCATCATTCAGTCATGCACCCCAATGAGTCCCTTGAAAACCACGGATAAATTCTCCATAACTAGACAAAATCCTGCCGAATACTACCTGCACTTACTCCATAACTAAACAAAATCCTGCAGAATACTACCTGTGCTTACTTATTGGTAACAACTGAAATACTTCATGCAACAAGCTTGCCAACCAATGTGCTTCTGTACTGCCTCTCATTAAAATGTGCACCACTACAGCTATGGCAACACTGTCATTTCAGAACATGTGACTTTCCTGCATTAATAACTTTTCACTCATTTCCCTGCATTACCCTCTCCTATCATATCTGCAGTGTACCTTGCATCTCTTTTCTGCCTTAATTTCTGCAGTGCTACGTCTTTCCTATCAAGTGCTTATGTCCCATACTGTTAGCAAATGTTACTGAACATTTAGCATGTTAGGTTGGTATAAGCACTGCAAATTCTAACTGATCTATGTGTATCCTTTAGTATTTCCGAGTGTAAAAATATAGACTCACATACAATATATACCTAGCAATGGAAGTGTATAATTGCAGTATAATTGATGTAAATCGTCAATTGTTAATATCTCTAGATAATGGATCGCTTCTGCAAGGTACAACACTGACAAATGTCTGATCCCAGTCATAGTATCCCGCTGTACAAATGCAAATATATATTAATAAAACAGTGGCAGAAAAACAATTCACTTACATTTTTCTGTTGTTTGTGCCGTAGCCACCATACTGATAATGTCTGTGGATTTTTTTGTAGAGAAAAAATGTAGGTACTGCTTCTTTAATTAGTCGCCAAATTGGTCACCATGGCTTCATGTCCTCTGGAAGTAGCTAATGCATGTAATTCAATTCAAACTGTCTCTCCTTAAAATGTTTGGAGCACAGGAAATGTCTGGCCTTTGTGCTGCTAACCTCTTCTGTAGATCAGAGTGTAAAGTGTGTGTGCTTATATCTTTAAGAAGCATGCAAGGCTGTATGTGCACACATGCACAACCTTAGTGCCATTTTGTAGGAGCAGCTAGGAAGTGAGCATGCATGATCATAGTCATTAATTGTATATAAGTTACTTAAGTTACAGTCAGTAGTCTACAATAGTAATGTGTTTGTATAAAATAAAGCTGCTTGAATAGACCCCACGAAGACTTGTTTATTTGTGTCCTAACACGAAAGCAACACAGTGTCAAACCGGGATGGAAGAGAGAATATTCCAAGCCATAAGATGTAAAGATGACAGCAAAGGCAAAACCAAGAGAAAAGAGCACAAACACAACCAGAAATAATCAAAGGTAATGAGAAATAAAAGGAACTATATACTCCATGCGAAAGACAATAAAGGGGCATTACAAGGGCACAAACCACAATATCAGACAAGCGGAAAGTGCAAAACGGTTAACTAAAGAAAATGTTTAAGATAAAAGTATTTGATGAAACGATTAACTGTAAAGCAAAATGAGTATGTTTACAGCAGGAAATGAGTATGTTTAAAGTAAAATGAGTGTGTTTAAGGTAAAGTTGGGCAAGTTTAGAGTAAAACGAGCACAAGTTAAAAGGGATTAAATGAACAAAATGATTACAATAAGAAAAGAAAAGGGCTCACTAAGGGAAAACTAATGCAAGGCGACTGCATGTGTTTGAGCAAAGTGCTGTATTTGAGCATAACTATGACTTTGTATTTATCAAGGGCATAACTAGAGTTATTTGAAGTATCTCAGAGTATGTAAAAGTGCTTACAGTGGTGTGCTTACTACTGTGCATGTATTTCAAAGAGTTCATTGTGTGCAAAGTGCAACTATTTCATGCAATGCAGTCAAAGTATAGCTATTTCAAAAAGTTCTTGTGCTGAATGTGTCTATTTGCAAAGTACCATGATTACAGAGTGCTTCTTGAACTGTAAAGAGTTGCCTGTTAAGGTATTGCCATTTTGGGGACATTTCAGTGTGCTGTATGCAGTTATTTGCAAAGTGCAATTACTTCAAAAGTTATTGAGTTTTGGGCAACAGATGTTTGATTTATTCGCATTGTGCGTTTGCTTGTTTCTTACACTGATAAGAAGTGTCTTCTTGCAAAAGACGTCATTACAAGAGTATTACAGTGCCATGAATTATTCAGTCACATCGTAAAGTTCTCGAATGTTTCTTAAAGTGATGACTTTAATAAATGATGGTGCATGACTGTAGCATTTCTGCCTTTACTGATAAAATTCTGAAAATATAGCAAGTGATGGTGTAGTACTTTAGCATTTCTGCCTTTGCCGATAATATTCTGGGCATCGAAAAGCCCAAGAAGTTTATTTTGCAAAGTTCAGTTATTCAAAATTACTATGAGTTCATTCATTCGCCTAATTCTGATAAGCCCAACGAAAGTATAAGTTCAGAGCACAAAGGCATTGGACAAGTACTGTTTATGCCAGAAACCTATGCATATATGCATGTGTGTATTTGTTTGTGTCTTTCGGCTTTTCCTGGTTAGGGGTTGCCACAGTGGAACTCTGGTCCGCTAATGATTGGCAGTTGATTTTTACGTACCGGCTTGCCAGGCCTGACGCACAACCTTCAACGAAGGTATACCCATTCACGCATGTCTCCATGCAGAAGACGCTCTAGCTGAGAATCGAACCGGACAGCGTCTTACTGTGAGGCGACAACGCTACCACAGCACCACCACCGTGGTCATATGCATGTGTGTATATTCGTGCTTATTTGCAAACCCCCTTTGCTGGTATGTGTGGTATTAACAGTACTGCTGTCAGAAATATTTTACTTTGTGACAGTGATTTAACATTGAGCAAAGCCATAGAGATTTGTCAAATCCATGAGGTGACAGAGAAACATACAAGTATGCTTGCGAATGACAAGAGCATGGTTGCAGTTGGCTCCAGAGCACCTGTAGATGCTATGCAATACGTGACAAACAAAAACAGGCCTAAGCACATGGCAGCTGCAGGATTTCCAAAGAAGTCACGAGGTTTTCTAGAAAGTTCCAAGAAAGGTGCAGGGTCCACTGCTAGCTCAGTGCAACACAAACATGAATCAGCAAAACCCAAATCTAGCTTTATTGCTAACTGTCACAATTGTGGTGCAAATCATGAGGCTGAGAGAGAAAAGTGCATAGCATTTGGCCAGCAATGTCACAAGTGTAAAAAAAATGGAACCATTTCCAAACGTTTTGTAAATCAAGTAAGCCTCACACAGTTGTAAAGAAAGGTCACACAAAAAAGCAAGTTGATCAAGTAAAGCCGAAACAGTCAGCTTTCTATGTAGATGGTACATCAGTGTTTTGCAAAATAGTTAACGCAGTAAACGTATTAACAAGTAGTGATGTGTTTTGTACTGTCCGGATCAATGGAAAATCCAGAGAGCTCAAAATAGACACTGGATCAAAATGTAATGTTATATCAGCAGACAGTTTGCAAGAGTGAGAACTAATGAACAAATCCATGTAACCAGCAGTGCGAGACTTCTTGCTTATAGAGGTGAAGAAATTCAAACCGAAGGTTCAGTGATACTTTCATGTTATTTGGTCAAGAACTGTGACAACTTCTTATTCTATGTAGTCCGAAGACCAGTAAAATCTTTATTGGGTCTCAAAGATAGTTTAAGAATGAATCTGCTTTCTTTTGCCAAAGAAATTCATGTGAATGCAGTTCTGAGTTCCAATTTCTCAGAAGCCATTTTCTCAGAGTATGGTGATGTTTTTGATGGCAAATTAGGCAAACTTCCAGTTGTGTATTCCATGAAGTTAGACCCAGAGGTCACTGCAATAGTCAGGCCAGTAAGAAGAGTTCCTATAGCAATGCAAAATAAAGTCAAAGTTCAGTTGTATAAGATGGTGCAGCAAGGTGTGATTTGTCCAGTCACAGAACCAAATGAATGGGTGTCGTTCATGGTAGCCACTCATAATAAAGCTCAGATGAAATCAGAATATGCATCGATCTAAGAGATTTGAACAATGCATTAAAAAGACCATATCATCCAATGTGCACAGTTGAAGAAGTTGCAGCTCTAATACTGAATGCCACTGTATTTTCTGTTTTGGATGCAAAGAGTTCATTTTGGCAAGTGATGCTTGATTGCAAATCCTCATTTCTAACTACTTTTGGTACTCTGTTTGGCAGATGCAGATTCTAAGGATGCCATTTGGAATAAATTCTGCAAATGAAGTCTTTCAGTGTGCAATGGAACAAATTTTTTCGGGTTATCCTTGTGCCATAATAGTAGATGATCTGTTGGTTGGAGGCAATGGTGAAGCAGAGCATGACAGAAACCTCAAGAAAGTTCTAGACAGAGCAAGTGAAGTAAACTTAAAGCTCAAACCT
The DNA here is from genome assembly GCF_019279795.1 of Protopterus annectens. Classification (NCBI taxonomy): domain Eukaryota; kingdom Metazoa; phylum Chordata; order Ceratodontiformes; family Protopteridae; genus Protopterus; species Protopterus annectens. Next base: position 218,688,381 of record NC_056740.1, read on the forward strand.
CTGAAGTGCAAATTCAGACTTCCAGAAATAATGTACATAGGACATTTGTTTACAAGTACAGGCTTGAGACCAGACCTGACCAAGCAAGCAGCTATTCTTGAAATGTCAGAGCCAGACAATCTACAAAGTTTACAGCGTTTTCTGGGCATGGTAACTATTTAGGCAAATTTACCAGACTTCAGTGAGTTAACAGCATCTTTAAGACAGCTAACAGGCAAAAATGTTGCATGGTCATGGTTGGAACATCATCAGAAGGCATTTGAAGACCTTAATCAAAAAATTCCCACCCCGCCTACATTAAGATACTATGATGTGAACAAACCAGTCATTATTTCCTATGATGCTTCAAAATTTGTCCTAGGTGCACTTATACATCAAGAGGGCAGACCAGTAGATTACAAGAATTATACTCAAACTGCAAAAGTACAATTACAAATTGGTCTACTCTAAAGGCAAATTGCTTTATCTGGCTGATACCTTATCCAGATCTCCTAGAAATACAACAGAACAGCTTAAAGCACAGACTTCTGACTTTGATGTGATGTCACTGCATAACTTTTCCACCACTAGACTTGATGAGTTAACAGATCACACTCAGACTGATCCAATTTCACAGAAGCTCAATCATTATATTAATGTCAGATGGCCGTCAAAGCAATCTTGTGCTGAGGTGCAAGGATATTTTCCTTACAGAGATGAATTGTTGATGGAAGATGGCATTATTTTCAAAGGTCCTAAAATCATTGTTCCTGCTTCCTTACAACAAGAATATATTCAGATTTTGTATCGTGGTCACTAAGAGAAGAGCAAGAGAATTGGTATTTTGGTCTTCATTATCAAAAGACATTGATAGAGTTATTTCTTCTTGTTCAGTATGTAATAGTACTAGACTGCATTTGCAAAGTGAACTGTTTTAGCTAAATCCAATTCCTGAACTACCTTGGTCCACTATAGCAACTGATATCTTTGAGTGGAACAATTAGAACTACTTAGTTTTGGTAGACTCTCATTCAAATTGGTTTGACATTGATCTACTACCAAACTTAACCTCAACTACTGTTATTAGTAAGTTGAAACATCATTTCTCAGTTCATGGTACTCCACTCAAACTTTTTTCTGACAATGGTACTCAATTCACTAGCCAGTTGTTTCAGAAATTTCCAAAAGAATGGGACTTTGTACATATCAATAGTAGTCCTGAATATCCTTAGTCCAATGGTCTAGCTGAATGAGCAGTACAGCGTGCAGAGCAATTACTTGAAAGGTCAAAGTGTGACAATACAAATGTATTCTTGAATTTGCTTAATCTCAGAAACATACCACGTGATGATATTCTTGGCTCACCTGCTCAAAGACTACTTTCCAAGCAAACTAGAACTACACTACCTATTTCTTCAGGTTTGTTGCAGCCTAAATCTATGAACACTAAAACCATCAAGACTCAATTGTTTAAGAAGAAAAATAACCAGAAATCTAGTTATGACAGATCGAGCAGATTACTTTATCCATTGAGGGAAGGAGATATGGAATGAATCCAGACAAGAAAAGGTTTTCATTGAATAGGACAGATTACAGGCATCTGTACAGAGCCAAGATCTTACTTGGTAAATTCTGAAGGAGTGGAGTATAGGAGGAATCACAAACATCCTCTTCCTGTACCAGAACCATCATCATCATTGCAATCACAACATTGTATCTGTGATGCAAACTCTAAACCAAAGAGTGAGTCAGACACTGTTTCCAGACCAGAATGTGTTCAAAAGTCTGAGTCTGTTCCAGAAAGTGATTCAAACACTGTCCCAGTTGCTAAATTTAATTCCCAGTTTTATGTCCCACGATATGGACGAGTATCTAAACCAAGTGTGAAATACGCAGCAACATGAACTTGATTGTACATACCAATTTGTTTAATATTGTATAATGCATGTCTATAGATTACCTGTGCTTTCTGCATGCCAAACAGTCTCATAACAGTTGCATGGTCTATTTCTCAAAGAGGGAGGATGTAGTTCAGAGTGTAAAGAGTCTGTACTTCTCATGCTAGGCTATACGTGCACGTATATAACCTGCACATGTGCAGAACCTTAGTGCCATTTTGTAGGAGCAGCTAGGGAGTGAGCATGCATGATCATAGTCATTAATTGTATATAGGTTACTTAAGTCACAGTCAATAGTCTACAATAGTAATGTGTTTGGATGAAATAAAGCTGCTTGAACAGAACCCACAAAGACAAGTTTATTCATGTCCTAACACGAAAGCGACATCTTCTTTGACAAACTTACTTATGTTGTTGACATTTGTACCACAGTTTATCACTCATCGTGTACACAATTTAATATCATGTGGGAATTAATGGAATGACACACTGGGTAGCAGACTGTCACTCCAAATTCTGCAGCCATATGCAAAGCACTGAGGTATAGTTACAGTCGCCTACACAAAAACGAAAGCATTACTAGATAAAATCACACACACTAGATGGTTAATGACAAAGCGCATTACTGATAAACTTCACAATTATGATGATTCACTACATGATGTCATAGTGACAGTAACAACACCTTCTTCTACTTCAGCAGCACAGCACCACTTCTTCTACACAACCTCAACTTACAAATCTAGCTAAATAAATACGTCCTTCATGTGACAAAGCCAATAACTGTTGCATATGTCAGTGGCAAACCTTCAGTCATCTATTTTCTCAGCAATCTATTGAATGCCATACCCCTTCATGCAGAACATGACATATGAACTCAACTTTTGACACTGCATTGCATAATCACCACATACGTTTTCAGTCTAATAGCAGTATAATTAAAAAACTATTAAGTTTCATTACAACAAAACCAAACTACTCCTGTACTGTATTTCAAAGTTGCTTCATCAATACTTTGACCATTCTGTTGTACTATCCAGTAAGATTATTTGCATTCAGGAACATACCATCCTGTTATTCATTAAATGGTAGCACAACATCACAGCCAAATCACCTGTGCCATCTAATCTACTGTGGCCATACAAAGTACTGAGGCATTACAGGTTAAAGTACAAAATGAACCCTATGTGGACTGACTGTGACAGAACACTGAAACAGAGTAGATATATTTTCAGTTGTATTGGTGGATTTCAAAAAAACATGGTTTAAATTTTTGGTTCTGTTTGATTTTTACTGAGAAAAAGAAAGAAAATGTTTCCTACCCCTACATTACCTTATGTGACATCTACTGGAGTCGTTAACATTTTAAAAGAAAAAACTGGTACCAAAAGTATGTATGTTCTTCTTTTTGGAGCATTGCTGCTCATGCAGCCAGCCAAAGAGCAAAGCAGAGACAACTGAACCATGTGTACATGATCAGATGGAGAACCCTACAACTGGATAGCTCAGACTGAGACACTACACTCTTACAGGAAAATGAAGCTTCACAAGTATAAAAATCCCATGAGTTACAAACAGCAACACATCCTCCCATCCCCAGAAGTTCAGAGAAAAATGCTAGCAATTACTCTTTACCCATACATTAGTCATTTTATGTATTTATTTATTTTTATTAAGTCTGCACCAGGTCTTTCCGCTGCCAACATTTCAATATGGAGCCGAAGAACCATGCTATTAAGAAAGCTCTGTGGCCTAAAAGCCAAAACTTCTGCACACATTGCCAAGAGGTTTATGAACAGTATAAAGGTTTAGATCCAGGGTGGTCACAGTACAGACAACAATGTAGCACAAACTCTGCATGAATTTCTGATTTAGAATTATAAGTAAATTGGTTACTCATATGAAAATGGTCAGTTAATCTAGATGGGCACAAACACTTCAGGGCCAGAAAGTCATTCAACATTTTATTACTGATTACCAACTTTCAAAATGGGAAATAGGATAGCAGCACTTAAAAGGAATATATGCTTTGTTATACACTTATATGTATTACTTCATGCTGGAATACAGATGTAAATTGGATACATGACATTTCAATACTCAGAAAAAAAACACAGTCCCTCAAATAGCTGAAACCCAACATAACCATCATCTGTGTCTTCAGTTGTAAAGCCTGATTGTATACATGCAACAACACAAAAGGGGAGGACCACACATTTGCCAAAACCAAGTTTGTGGTTATTAAAGATGCAGACAACATAGGCTCTGTAGGCTGCTAGAAGGTACAACCTGAAATAATAGAGATACTGTCAATAGGACTGGATCAGCTTAAAACAAGTAGAAAACAATTATACATACTTACGCTCTTGAGCAACGCCACATGCTGAATGTCTAAAGTGATGCAAAGAGCACAATGGTCAAGCCACAACATACCTTATGTTACTAGTCGACAACACACTTGCCACAGGCATATCTCAGTACCCTGACTTATAAACACATGGCTGTACACTATAATTGCTTCCATTTTTATCTGCTGACATCTGCTTTATCTCTTGGACCTTCAAATCAGTAACACGCACAGCTGCCCCGTCACACATGCACCAACTTAGTAGCAAAGAAACACACATACACTAAGATAGTTGTACCTGCTTGTCCATTGTGTGTGTTGAAATCTTCCTCTAAGCATGTTCTGCTGCCTGAATATCATTTGCAGGATGTGTGGTAGTAGGCAAGCCAATTTGAATTGTGTATGCATAGTGATGCTTTAATAACCAATGCTGAGTTTAATTCTCTCCATGTCTCAATAGCATGTGGTGATGACACACAACAGTGGCATTCATGTGCAGTGCTCATCATAGTGCAATGGCTACATAAACACCACTTTATGTCAGATAGAATACATTTCTCTGGTTCCACTGCTTGCTGTTCCATGTTACTGTCAGTGATCACACAATGGCATTTCTTCCTTGGCTGTCTGGGATGATATGTTGACTCAGACTGATATCCCTGTCTTGAACTCTTCTGCTCTTGTAATGCCCTGAGGGCAATAAGCAGATTCTGAGAGAGAATGAGCATCCAGAAAACTTCATCTGCCATCTCCAAAAGTACTCCCTGTACTGCCCAGGGTGTAATGCAAGGCTAAATGGTTGTAGACAGATAAAAGGCCATAAAAAGGATCAAACACCAGTTGATGTGTGATTATAACAGAGATGGTAATACTGGAAGACAGTAGTACATGCAATTCAATTTGATGATAAAACCACCAGAAACACTTTTCATTGGATATTTGATCAACTACCAATAGATCAGAAAAAATAAAATGTAATGCTGCAACAGCCTGAAACTGATGTATATGTAACTCCAAATGTTAGCAGGGAATAAGTCATAGCATAGCTCGCTAAAGGCAGAAATATATCAGAGCTCCCCAACAATATCAGATGGTCCCTCTGAGATTGCTTGAAACTTGTGTGTTCCAGACACATTCATCTAATTCCTCAAAACAGGCATTGTACCCTGCGAATGGAGGACAACAGTAATTACACCTGACATGGCTGCTCTATTAGACAATGTTGGACACAACAGCCACATCAGTGTCACTAGTGTGGTGTGCAAAGTCATGGGATTAACAGAAACACCCAGGAAACAAGCCCAGTTGTGTTGTGTCAAGGAAATGGTTTGCAAAACAACACTGTGACCTCTTTCAGAAAGTGACTAAGGTAATGGATGATGGAAAAAAATACATACTGATTACTTGGATCCAGATAAACCCATTGCTACAAACCCCCACTCTGGTCTAGTTGCCCCATCTGGTCACATATCTGTACATAAATGATTGGATAGCCAGCTGTCTTGCTGACAGTTTTAAGAAATTACAGGTTGCTGAGAATACCTCCATTAAGAGACCATTCACCAGATACAGAAACCCTCAATAGTCACACCAACACCAAAACTGAACACTTAATCTAGCCCACCAGTACTCTAAGTACAGAAATGAAACATTTCCCAGAAAGCATCACTGAAAAGCAACATTACATCCAAATGATTACTCAGCAGTAGCGCAATAAGGAAAATTTGACATTTGATGGGATGAAAACTACACTATTGTCCTTGTGAACAGTCCAAAAGTGGCCCTCAGTAGTTGTACAAGCAATAAAATGAATAATTTCACCAAGCAACTCCTTCTACTCTCTAACACTACCTTTCCTGTAGTCAATCCTTGTACCTACGAGGACTAAAATTTAACATCCCCCTTTGCAAATTACTCGCTTTAGTTTAGACGCAAGCACTAAAATGGAATATTTGTCTCTGCTGATCCCCTCAGTAGTCACCTTAGCACCAAAATGAAAGCTTTCCCCTAAACAACCACTTTGTTGGTATACCATTCTGTAGCAGGTACAAGTTAATGCAGGCACTACAGTGAAGCATTAGCACTCAACAAGACCCTCAGTAGTATGCCCAAGTACACATATGACATAAAAATAAATATTTCAACCCAAGGAGTCCCACACTAGTCAAACAAGCACTGAAAAGAACATTTTCCCTAATTGACCACTTCATTGATTTGCTGTAGTCAAGTAAAGAAATGAAGCCTTTCCACTAAGCAGCCCCTTCAGTAGCTGGTCCAACTATGCAAAAGCACTGAAATGAAACAGCACCCAAAGCTTTTCCTCAGTAGTATGCCCAAGTGCACACGCGTACTAAAAAAGCTTAACCACCCCAAGGAGTCACACAAGCACAGAAATGAAACATTTCCCCAAATGACAACATATTTCCCATTGGTAGTTGTGGTAAAACTGTTACAAATTGCCTGTATACAAGTCTCACATTTGTGCAGGTTTTCTCTGTGTTTACTGAAGCTGCTTTATGTTGGTTAACTCTGAAATACAAGGCATCCATTGAAAAAGAAAACTGAAAAATAAGTATATTTTTAGTCAGCACTGCCCTTTTTTATCTATTTTTAATTGAATTGCTGCTTCATTTTTGCTGTTCATGATTAAGTCCTGCTTGCCCACTTCCTTCCCAAATACACCACAGTCAGAAAAATCCTGCCACAATGGACAGGCAGTTACCAATCATTTCTCCTGCCAGCTGCATTGATATGGGCATTTTGAGTCAATGTAGCAACTGCTTCATGCATACTGACTTATTTACTACTAAAGCAAACTAACACCCTATGTGAGAGATGAAAATGCACTGTGGAACTAGAGTCAATTCTCTCATGTAAAAACAAATGACATCAAACAGGTTGTCAGCACACATGCTTCACCTCTCACGCTAACCTCACCTCTCATACAAAATAAGGTCACATCACATAAACCCACATATGCAGAGGTACTCACAAAAAGCCTACCAAAAGAACAGAGACCTCCAAAACACACATCACACCCACTCAACACCAAACATAAAGAAACCACTACATATCAACATATACACGTCTCAACAAATAAGCCCCTAAGGCAAAACACATCAAATGTCCTGGTCATAGACGAATCCATAGTGAGACACACAGATGTCCTCCTCACCAGACTGGACAAGGAGAAGATCACAGTCAGCTGCCTATCGGGTGCCAGGATCTGACAAGTCATGTATGCACTCAAGTCGCTCAGCAAGTACCATTATGACTCTGTCATTGACCATGTTGGAGTGAATGACATGAGACATACCTCTCTGGACTATATGAAGAGAGATGGGATGAAACACTGATTATGTGTCCAAGACAGGCATGTCTCTAGCCCTACGCTGTATCGTACCCTCACCCAGCATGATGCCACAACATAAACAAAAAAAGTTTGACTTCAACAATTGGCTCAGCTTCGGTTGTCAGTCCAAGGGGATCTAATATCTGTCACCCTAAGAGGATATAGTAGACAGACCTCACAGCTTTGCTAGAGATGTTCTGCATCTGTTCCCGCTAGGCTTTTTTATACTGACAAAGTCCCTTGCCTCCCCCATAGTGTCTTTTTTAGGCAATGGCAAAACAACAAATTTTCTAACTTAACAAAATCTAATCCAGACAAACTCAGGGTCAGGCTGCTTAATGCTAATAGTTTAAACATGAAACTGCACTCCTTGGAAGCACTCCTCACTTTGGAGGATGCTGACATTGAAGCAGTTAACAAGACATGGCTCAAGACCACTGAGAGCTCCCCAGGTATGGAAGGCTACAATGCTTTCCACATGTTCAGACCACAAAATGAGCATGGAGGAACCAAAGGTGGAGGTGTATCTATCTTCATTAAAACCAATTACACTTTGAGACTGGTCAAACAGCAAGACTCTCTCAAACTACTCCATGTACAAATATGCATATGTGTATTAAACCTGATAGACTTTATTAATATCACCAAAGCCATGGATGAGTGTAAGAGTGTACACAGTCTATATCAACCTTGCCACAGCTTTCAACACAATTCCTCAGTCTGGCATTGTTGAGAAACTCTCCCAGATAGAGATTAACCCTTATGTTACTAGGTGGGTAGCCAACTGGCTCACTGACAGAGCGCACTGTCAGAATTGGTGACCCCACCTCCACCAGTAGACCTGTCACCAGTGGAGTACCACTGGGGTCTGTGCTGGGCCACTTAATGCTTGTCTTCTATTTCTCAGAGTAGAAGTCTGAAGTAGATGGCCTTTGGCTCACCAAGTTCCATGGTGATTGCAAACTGGAGCAATGACTGAGTCCCCCCAAGAATGTCTCCATATTACAAGAAGGGCTAAGACAAGCAAATGATTCACGACAAAGCCATGGTCTAAAACTAAGTGCAAAAAAAAAAAAGCAGTATTCCCTTTGGTAAAACAGAATTCCCTACAATATTGACAGCATCCCTCTGAGTTCCATCCCGGTGGTGTGAGACTTGGGAACACAGATTGATATCAATCTGAGCTTTGAATACCAAGATTCCACAATAGTAAGAAAAGCCTTCTATGTAGCGCACCTCATAAGCAAGGGCATAGCATACAGTTCAAAGGAATGTTCTAACTACACTGTACTCGACCCTCATCAGACCAGTAATAGAGTATAAAGCACTGTTTTGCTTCTACCTCACCAGGCACCTGCAGCAGCTGGACAGACCTCCGGGGTTTCTTCACTAAGAAAATACAGAGTCCAAACCATGATTTATGTGGATAGGCTGAAAGCCCTGTCACTCTGTATCTTATAGGCTGCGAGAGGTGACTTGTGCCTGGCCTATAGGGCAAGCTTCAGTTCTGCACTAATGGAAATGCTGCACATCCACAAATCCAATGGCTCAAGAGTCATTCCCTCTAGGGATCTCTACCTAGCTTGTAATATTAGCAAATCAAGCCGGAGACAGATATGTCTCCCAGAGACTGCTGGTTCTCTGGAATAGACTCCCTATTCATGTAAAAGAGAGCTCCTCACTGACCCTATTCAAACGCAACCTAGATAATTGGATGGGAGACCACAAATTCTCCCCTGGGGTGGCACTCATGTCCCTCATGGACAGGAGTAGCAAGTGATGATCACAGACCCACTCTACTTGTAAATTTGTTCTGCAGACTACCCAAAAAGGAAAAAAATGGGATACTTAGGATTAACATTATTAGGCTTGTAAAGGCTGTAGGGCTGCAAGCCTAGTAACCTCCTATGAACCTATTGATCTGCCCTAGTAAACACAAGGAGCCAAAATGAACCATTTACCCAATTAACTTCTTCAATAGTCTGTCCAAGAAGACACAAGCAGTGAATGGAAACATTACCACCCACTGAGTTCCTCGGTAATTTGCCTTACACGGTCCATTTGAAAACCCAATCACTATACTATATCATTTACAGGCTGCCATGATGATGTGACCCTTGTCTGGCATGCAAGGCACCCACTGACCAAATCTGAACAGACCTACTGCATGTCAGCAAATCAAGCAACAGTAGAAATATTTGGCCCAGTGAATGAAACCTCCTCTGCATCATCAATAGAACAGTATAGAGAGACAAGTATCTCTCGCAGAGGATACCACAACTCTGGAACAGACTTTCTATCCACATAAACCAAAGCTCACCCCATCCATAGTTAAGCATAACTTGGATTTATGGAAGGAAAATAGAAAATGTACCAACCGGGATGCCCCATACTACATTAATGGACAGAGGCAGATACAAAACAGCATAGTAAATTTGGGGGCTTTTAAATAGCCATGGTAACATCCTAGTTATCAGTATGTGTAATATGAATCTAGTCCATGAAAGGGCAAGGGTAATCAAGACATATGGATTGGGAAATTTGGCCAGATATAAAAAGGCCAAATAGCCTTACACACCCATAAGACACTATAGCACTTATGAACTTTCACACTGTGCAATTAATAGTGGAGAAAAATAAGGGGTACTGAACAACAAACATTTCTTTCTGTCTGGATATACATTCTGTGACAGTGAATTTACTCTGAATCCAAATTGCTGAGCATCTCAGAACATTTAAACTAACAAGATTAGTAGGGTTTGTTTTATAGTACCAATATTATACTCATAACACGAATAGTTAATTGCATATAAGCCAAGTCTAGTTAGAACAGAGGAAACCAGAACTGAACAGTCAGGAAAACATTCATGTTGAGACAATCAGACTTTGTCCAGTACTGCTACTTTTCAGATGTTATCTGCCAGAACCTTATACTAATAACACCTTATTCGCCATCAATTACCTAAATAGCTTGTGTACTGAACTAACGGCAAACATACAGATATTTTAACTCCTATATCTTACTTTTATGCTGGTCCCAATCTTTCTCATCAGTAGCTGGACATTTCAGCAAAACCATATTTTCACTTAATCAAAACATCTCACACAAATAGATTGCTTGGAGACATACTAACAAGTTGCAGATATTACTAGAACCTTTAATATCTGTAAACACCCAATCGAATTTTAATCACATCACTGCTATTGAGATTAGTCCTGCTGCTATTCCCTGATTCCAAAATTATCTACCCAACCATCATTTCTCGATAATAATCAATGGTAGATTAGCAACCACTCCCTTACTTAAAGGGAGTCCCTCAAGGCTCCATGCTGGTCCCTCCTCTTTACTCGAGTTTTATAAAACTTCCATGAAAGCATTTCATCATCATATAGTATTTTTGGAAGGTGCTGGAGATAATTTTTCTCTCCTTAATTAACTGAATCAAAAGAAAAAGAAAAAAGTATTTAACTCCTCAAAAGCAAGCTATGCTACACAGAGCTCCACTAAAAGGTGAAAAAGGCAAAAAAAAAAAACACACCTCTCACTTATTTTTGGTCAACTTAACAATACCATTGAGCAGGTTAACATTTTCAGATACTCAGGAATCTGGCTGAAGTGAAAAACACAAGGAGAAATCAACTCTCCACTCTTCTGGGCCAGCATAATCTCCTTCTTCCTCTCCCACCCAACAAGAGAGGCATTTAACAAATGGATTCTTCTAGTCCTACTTGAGTGCTGCCTACCTCTTGTAGCATCTGTCTCCAAAAGAAACTCCACCTCTATCCATACAATCTCCAGCTCCATCTGCCACTTCTTTACAGTAAGAACCCCACTGTTTTTCACTTGCCAAATCCACCAATCTACTTCTTAGCTCCCTACTTTTCTGGCTCCTAAACGAAAACTCCTGCCTCTCTTTCTTCCACCTTACTTAGACGACCCCTGTCATACAATATTAGATCTTACAGCCATTTGGGGATCTTGCAAGCACCCAGAACTTGACTTCCGTGCTTTAACTACTGCCTTTCTAGCTTAGGACCCAAGTTCTGGAGGGATCACCCTGCAAATCTTAGAGACCCTTCCCAAGTAGTCCTTTCAGGCACAACTTGAACATCTAACAATGCAAGCTGCTTGTAAATGCTCACCTTCATGTCACTTTGCACTGTTCCAATCTGCCAGATACTGCTTATCATTTTTACAATTGCATCTCATTTGGAAATAATAACATATTCCTAATCCACCTAATGGAAATAGTCAACATACTGGTTTTTGTTGACTATCTTCTCAAAACCTTTTTTCTATTGTATATTATTCCTTTAATTTAACGTCTAACATTTTTTTCCATGATGTGTACTCACATTCTGTACTGGGACTAGAACCAGTCTAATGGGATCAGTGCTCTACCCCAGTTAGCAGATTTATGTATAAATAAATACTAAAATGAGTCATCTATGTCACTAGGACTAACCATAACAGCCGTAGCCCACAGCAACATTCTGTTCTATGCCGATTATGCCCTATAAAATCACTTGGACTTCCCAAACCACCACTCTATAACAAACTAATGGCGAACACATCATATCACTGCTGAGGCAGTAAGAATGAACACACCAGCAACATTTAGTTGTCCTGACAGCTATAATATATGCAGTCATACAACTGCTAGTGAGGGTGACTTGAGAAAGCACAACGTAAGTACACTTACAAAGCCAATAAACCATTCCATGCACAACCCATTAGCAAAATTTTGCTTCCTCGAATACCCTACATAACGCACTTCCAATTGCTGCCAGACAGCTAAAAAACTTATACTAAGGAGCATCGGAACTCATAAAAGAATTTAGCATAAACCAGAAAAAAAAAGAGGATGCAGAACAAACCAACATGATTTGTAACAGCAACAGGGGCAGATAGAAATTACATACTGCATTTGTTTGCTTATCTGCTGCACGGACACATGCCTACAGTTCCAGTAATTCATTTTAAAAGAAAAAGGAACTTCTATAAAGTGAAAAGAATCTCATTTAACCCTTCTATGTCTTTTGTAGTGGAAATTATTAGCGCAGTGTGTCATACTTCTCAACCTCTTAGGTCAAGAATTCTGCCCAAAAAATAGAGTGATGAAGGACAGAAAACAGAGACAAATTGTAAATATTGCAGTTTCGAATTTAAAAACTTGATAGAATGGCAAGTTTGGGTATTATTGTGCAGTTTTTGGATGGATATGAATTCTGAAACACAAATGTTTTGCATAATTTGGTGACTTCAGTCATTGGTGATTTACCTGTAAAACCCAACCTATTATGCAGAACCTTGTTCCCAATAGGGACAGAAGTGTTTCACATTTCAGAGCTGGATAGTTAGAAGCTACAATACAGATAACCGAACCAAAGTTCTGTGTCTGTACAGCAAAGCAGCCAAAGTAATAAAAAATAGAAATGCTCACGTTGCATTTCCCTTGTTGGAAACTTTTCATTAAAGAAAAGAAAACATTTTTGTGCTTTTACTTATTGTATGCTTGAACCGATTCTGTTATAACCATTTAAGTAGAATTTTAATACTGCATTTCTTTCGGTTGGTGTTTTTTCACTTCACTGAAAAGGCTCCAACTAGGGAATGCTACATGAGCATTTTTGTTTTTATGAGCGAAGATAATGTGCAAAATGTAGACAAATATAGAGTTGAGGAATACAATTAAGATCTACCAGCAGACATGCCAACAATGCATACACTTCCTAACTAAAAGTATAACATTCTTACAAAACCCTAAATATAACGTTACCAGGCACACTATAGTAAACGGCTGCACATGGTTCCTATTTAGGCAACAACAGCTATGCGGATTTAACGATTTAAATGAATTATGCCACATGCTTTGTGTTGCATTTGTACTGCATAAAATTGGCAAAGAAATAACAATCGTTGGTAGAAATCTTAATTACAGTACATGGTATTTTTGCAGCTGCGACCAATACAAAAGTCTAACAAGGTGCCACATGATTTGCTTGGTACTCCTCAAAATGCTCAATGCTTGCAATGTTCCAAGAAATGCAAATAAAGTCACACACACAAAAAACACCCCGAATTTGCTGTAACATGAATATTACGATGGTTCAAGGAGAGAATACACATTAGTGTAAATTTACATTAACACTAATGTGAGCAGATGAAATAAAGGAGGAAAAAAGAAAATGTAAGCATTGAGTAGCAGACAACCACCTGGACTTTGTAGGAGCTCTAATTATTGATAAAAAATATTCAGTGAACATTACAGAAAGCATGTGGAAGTCATAGGACCAGTTCCCTGATTAAAATAATGGTAATGCTTACCGTTTTTGCACACAACAGACCAAGAAAGGTTTCCTATAGTCCGATGACAAAAGACACTCTGCAAGCAATACCAGCAAAGAGAAGTTCCCGACTTAAAAGAGATGCCTTTAAACACCTTATGGAGATGGGAAGGAATAGGGAGCAGTAACATCACTGAATGGGCAGATGTTTCCATGCATTCTGTAGAATCAGTTTGGGGGATGGAACATTTGGCAAACTATGGCTAGTTTGTAGCAGTCCTGACGTAAGCATTTCAGAGACTCCAACAAACTTTGCCACTGTGTGAGAGTAGATTTTTTAAAAGTTAAACTATCTCAGTACAGTAAGGCTCTGTACTTTCTGAGTAAAACATTTGGATTTACAGCGTTTAAATGCTGCAATGCTTATTGCATGTAAAGGGATCAGAAAACAGGGATGAAAAAGGCTGAAATGTTTAGGTTTTCTAAACGGAATCCTATTGTTTTACTTTAAGGTATTCACCTGCATTCCTCTTCAACTACAAGAGCTCTGAGTTTAGAATGGCTGTTTCACTGTTTTGATGCCTATTTATCTGCCTGCCCCTACTATAAATTATAGTTTGCTAGCCTCTCCCAGTGCTATTTGTACTGGACATAAATAGCTGAAACTGATAAGGCACATGCATTAGATTCTTAAAGCTTGAGTTAGCCTTTATGTTATATAAACCCATTTCAGCTAGTGCACACTGCAATACTCGAGTGTTAATCTCAATACTGTTTTGTTTTTTTCTGTATTTTCCTTGTTTTAACTAAAAGTCAACCATTTGCAATTTAACTTGGTCTAAGACCTTAGTCACTTGGTCAGGGGGCTTAGTCTTATGTTGTAACACATTGCTGCATGATCTGAGCCTCATTTATTACATTTCTACTGCATTATTCTGCTTGCAATTTACTTATTCTGGGACATTAGTCTTGCAGTATAATTCACAATAGTGACAGAATTGTGAATTTCTGCAGAATCTTACTCTCATTTTATTACATTTATACTGTATTTTTTATGCTTGCATTTTACTTAGTCTGAGAACCTTAATATTGTAGTATCACTCACAATAGTGAGAGTATTGTGAATAGTATCACTCACGATAGTGAGAGTATTGTGAATAGTATCACTCACGATAGTGAAAGAACTGTGATTTGCTGCAGGATCTCAACTTTATATATGAACTTACACTGACTGCATTTTTACTGTTTACTGATTGGATTTCTCTGTATCTCATCTCGCATAACCTCTGTTAAGCTGTGCAGCAGTGGTTTGCACTGCATTGCACTGTATAAAAACAGGCACCTAGAGTTGTAATTGTCCATATAAAACTTCCTCTGCTATTTTCTTGCATATCTAGCTGAATGATAAACATTCCCCAAGAGTGTTGTTTTAGATCACTTCTAGACCTCTTCTTCCAGTCCAACAACTACAAACTTTGATTGTACCTTCTGTCATATATCACAAAAAAGAGGATCCACAGCCATGGATGTGCACATTCCTGCTGTCTCTGTGGGCAACCTGGTGGAAATGGGCATCTTGATACAATGTTGCAATTGTCTGTTGTTTACTATCACCTTACTCTTCAGCAGACTGACACAGTATATGAGAGGTGTAATTATATTGTGCCTCTGGAGGCAAAGCTCACATACAGACACTGATAGCTCCAAACAGGTTCCCAATAACACGCCCACTATACCTCTTATGGATTAGAGACATAAACTTGCATATGCTGATGCTCTTAAATGTAATCCACAAAAACCTCAAAGGCTTCCCAAAAGCTGCCCTCTGCAACCTACCAAACACTCTACAAAGACAAGACTCCCCAGGACACATACAGCTACATCTCAGAATGTCTAAACCTCTAAGCACTTTAAGGCAAACTGCCATACAACCCACTATATTAGTCATTGGTGACTCCATTGTGAGACACACTGATATACCCTTCACAAGGCTAAGCAAGGAGACAGTCATGGTCAGTTGCCTATCAGGAGCAAGGATCCACCAGATCATACATATGCACTCAGGACATTGAATCACAAGTGCCAGTATGACTTGCTTAGGTATTATAGACAAACTGGCAAATTTATACATTTATGTCACCCAATGGATAGCCAAATGGCTCGCAGATAGGATACATGAAGTTAGCGTGGGGGAATCCACCTTCCTCAAGAAGGCTGTGACTAGTGGTGTCCCACAGGGCTTGGTACTGGGATCTGTCCTGTTTGGAACACATTTTTTCTGATTTCAAATGCAGAGGGCCTCTGACTGACAAAATTTGCTGATGACTGCAAGCTGGGTGCAATCATTGAATCCCCCAACAATGTAGATATTCTCCAGGAAGGTCTGACACAGACAAATAACTGCTGCCAGAACCATGGCCTAAAACTAAAAAAAAATGCATAATTATACCCTTTGGGAAGACTACCCCTGCAAATTACAACATTGATAACACTCCCTTAAGAGTAGACCCAGTGGTAAAGGACGTAGGAGATCAGGTTGATAGTAACATGATCTTTGACCACCATGTGTCCATTGTAGTGAGAAACTCCTTCTACATGGCGCAACTCATAAGTAGGGACATGGAATGGCATTCAACAACAACATTGATAACACTCCCTTAAGAGTAGACCCAGTGGTAAAGGACATAGGAGATCAGGTTGATAGTAACATGATCTTTGACCACCATGTGTCCATTGTAGTGAGAAACTCCTTCTACATGGCGCAACTCATAAGTAGGGACATGGAATGGCATTCAGATCTAAGGAGATCATAGTCCCACTATACTCGACCCTCATTAGACTAATAATTGAGTACAATGCACCCTTTGGCTTGTACCTGATCAGGCATTTGCAACAACTAGAGCAGCCACAGAGGTTCCTCACTAAAAGAATACAGAGTCCAAATAATATGTCCTATGTGGATCACCTCAAAGCTCTGTCCCTGTACTTGGTCTCCTACAGACTAATGAGGAGCGATCTATGCCTAACCTGCAAGGCATTCTCTGATGTAGCCTTGATGGATCTACTACACATTCACAAAACAGAGAGCACTAAAGACAGCACTAGAATTACTTGATCTAAACTTTGTGACATAAACAAAACAAGTTGGAGGGATAGGTATGTGTCTTAGAGATTAGCCCTTCTCTGGAACAGACTCTCCATTCATGTAAAACAGAGTTTTTCCCTAAGCTTATTCAAATGCAGTTTGGACCAGTGGATGGGAATTCACAAATTCACCCCTGGCTTGTTGTCTGTGGCCCTTATAGGTGGGGGCAATTTGTAGATGCCCTAAGTCACAGGCACATACCAAGGCCTATCCACTGATAACTGGGAAATCTGGTGCATGAATGGCTAGGCTGAAAAAGGATCTAGGGCCATTAGATTATTAACCTCCTAATTTCCTATTTAAAGTAATTTCCATAGTTTACTTTAAGCCAGTCTGTTAATATCCGTGTATTCTTTTGAGAACCTAAAAACAAGGGAAACAGAATCCTACATATTCTGGATATACACAGGCAGTTCATATACTCCTTGGACAGAATGAGCCCTTCAGGAAAGTCGATCAGCTGTTTTTCTCCTATTAGTGTAAGAAAAAAGTGCAACTAGTGTCAAAACAGACAATTTCCAGATGTTTTTATGATATTTCTTTCTGCTGTACACACCATAGCAAGCCACTTCTGGGTGGGGTTAGGGCCCATTCTACCATGGCTTTGACTTAATCTGTGGCTTTCTGGAAATGGATGGAATCTAGAAGTATTTTAGAGTCAGCAATTTGCTCCTCTGTATATACTCTCACAAAGCATTACAAATAGGATTAATTTTCCAAATCTAGAACAGACTTTACAAGGACCATTCTCCAGTATATCCTGGGTGCTTAAAGTCATTTTCTCCTCCCTATACGTTCATAAGCTATGGTAATCTACCCATATAACTTAGGCTAATGCAACAGTGATCTAAATGTTGAACATAGCACAATTGATAAGGAAACTTACCATAACAGTAGATGTTCTAATAAATCACTGTTGCAGTAGACATTCCATCGCTCCAACTCCCTTACTTGATTTTTTTTCTATGTACTTCCATATAGGTGTACTTAAATGAATCTAAACAGCATAATTAGCAGGGGGTGTTGGGGAAAAATGGTTTGGGATGTGGTTAGATTTTATCAATACTTTGTTTTTAGATATTTTTGAGTTTAGATACATTTCTGTCAATATCATTGCTATTCATATTATGCTCTTTTTATTATTTTAAGTACATCCACACAAATACACTTATAATTATAATTCATCTCCCACTTTATTAACTCTCTCACCTCCCTCCTAGATAACCACCAAAACCTACCTCTCTCAATACCCCTTCAACCTCTGACACCTCTACCTCTTTCTCTTTCAAACCTGTCCAGACCTCCTATATAAAAAAGCTCCTCAGTAAACTTGATCCAAGCTGCCTAGCTGCAGACCTACTCTCCAATGAATTCTTAAACATTGCTGTCCCATCTATTGCCTATCCTATATCTGTTCTTATCAACCATTCTATCTCGGAACAATACATACCTCATCTCTGGAAAATAGCACATATCATCCCCCTCCACAAGGGTGGCCCCTCCAGGGAAATCACAAACTATTGACCCATTGCCATCCTCTCACCCTTGGCTAAAATTCTAGAGAAATGCATTCACCAACAACTCCAAAATCACCTTATCAGTAACAACCTACTATCCCACACCCAGCATTGTTTCAGGCCTAAGTACAGTACTAATACAGCCTTAATATCATTTACCAACATCATTCATCACCTCATGAACAATAGTCTCCTAGTCTCAGCCATCATCCTTGACATGTCAAAGGCATTTGACACTGTGTCCCACCAGCTTCACATAAACATACTTGCTACCTACCATCTCAGTTCATCCACTCTTACATGGTTCAAAAGCTACCTATCTGACCATAATCAGGCCACCAAATGGGAAACAAAACTCTCTCTCCTCTGCTATCAGTGTCCACAGGTATACCCCAGGGATCCATACTCGGCCCCCTCCTCTTTATCCTATTCACCAATAATATAAACTCAGCAACCCAACTTGCAACAATCATACAATATGCAGATGATACATTTCTTATCTGCTCTGCCTCAACCCTCCAAGAACTACAAGATAAGACACGAAAAGCATTTCAGGAAATAAAAACCTACCTCTCCAACCTCAATCTCATTCTAAACCCCAAAAAGACCAAACTGATATTTTTCACAAACAAACCAACCAGTAACCACTCTTCATCCATCACAATTCATTCCACCAATGGAACTACAATTGAACCCATAAACCACACCAAACTCTTAGGTGTTACCATAGATGACAGGCTGAAATTTGATATTCACATTTCCCTGTCAATTAAAAAAGTCCATGCTAAACTTGGAACTCTCTACCGTGCTAAACCTTTCCTTACAAACCAAGCCAGACTAGCCACTGCTAGATCCCAACTTCTATCCACCTTACTCTACTGTTCACACATATTCACAAACCTCCAGAAAACTGACCTTAACAACCTATCATCCTGCTATAATAAAATTGCAAAATTTGCCAGCAATCATCCCCATGAATCTCATCACTGCTCTGCTCTCCAACAACTGAATTGGCTCGAGCTTCTCAACCTGTTAACACATGCCAAACTAGGCCCCTTAGATCTGACAGAATGATAACCCAGTTGCACAACTACCATGGTGACTGTCTACGCTATTAAAATAGCTAAGGCCTATAATGCTCTCCCCTAACACATCCAAAACCCTCCCATTTACTCTGCCTTTAAAAACAAAACCAGAGAACATCTCAAATCTAGGTGGTTGTGCTCCAGCTGCTTTCCTGGATAATAAACCCCCTCCCAATCAACTTTTTTCTCATCCCCTCTCATAGCAACTTTTATCCTACTTGCTCCAGCCCATTTTAGAATGCTAGCTTTGCAGTTTTCACTGACATTTAAGTGGGCTACAACCTATGACACTATTGCCCCCTCTCTCAAACAACTTTACTTTTGTTTTTCAGTATCAACAATGCTAGCAACATCTTAATTTTTATCTGTCTGCTCAGCTGGAATATGCATGTATTAGTCTTGTGTTAAGTGCATTATTGTTGGTATTTAATTTTATCACCCTTGATTTTTATATTGTTTATCTGTACAACAACTGTGTGTGTGTGGAGCTTTACTCCCCAGGTCTCTGCTGAAAACAGGCTCCATGGCCCAGTTGCACACTACCCAGTTAACAAATGTAAAATAAAATAAGTAAATATATTTAATATATATATATTTCATTACTGAGCAAATACTCAGAAGAATACATACAAAAAAGCAAGCTTCTTAGATCAAATTTAAAAATATTGAATGAGAAAAAAACAGAACATTTTTTTGTAGGAGAGCAGCCCCCTGCACTCTCCATATTCCCCCTGCTAATTACAGATACCCACGCTGAAATTGCACAACAGTAGAGTAAGGGCAAATTTGCAAACTCCGCTGTTCATTGGTCTTGCACAAAAAGCAGTCTGTAAGAATGTTTGCTCTTATGGACTGCAACCATGCAGCAAAAAAGGGGAAAACTACCACAGCAACAATATCAGCATATAAATGATTAAAATAGACTGTTGTCATAACTTCTTATGTAAGATTTGTTTCAAGTGTAACTTTTCACTGTTCCAATCACTGTCACTGAATATGATCCATTTAAGTGCTCTTGGATTAAAGCCTTTACTGTAATTTACATGGCTTTTTGTATGGAAAATAGAAAAACAATACTTGTTGCAGCTGTGTATATCTTAGTTCTGATGAAGCTCAGAAAAGGACGGAAGCGCTCATCTTTTGTTTTAACTTAATAACCGTGGTTTAAACAAGCAATATTAGGCAGAGCACCTCGCTGACTCTGTTCAAGAGAAATCTAGACCTGTGGATGGGAGATCGTAGGTTTACCCCAGGAATCATCTCTGTGTCACTGCTGGACAGAGGCACAACAAACTAATGGGCACAGTATTTTTTCATATAAGGGGTGGCGTAAGCCACAATAATTTGGGCTAGGCTTATAAATGCCTTAGGGCAGATAGCCTAGTATAAACCTATGAACCTATGAACCTATGAATCCTGTTTTCTTATTTTTAGTATGAATGCAAAGTGACCTTTGACATGGATCTTATAGAAGAAGTTATGACAATAGTCTATTTTAGTAATTTGCATGCCAGTATCATTCCTGTACAACTAGTTTTTCCTGTTTTGCTTTATTCTTCCTTTAAGGAAAGTGTATGCAACCCTTAAAGCTGAAAAACTACATGTCCTCAGTACTAGGTTACTATACTTTGGCTACTGAGGAATTACTTTATAGTAACACAGTGGCTAATTAAACTATAGGAGTTTATTTTCACTGAGTTATATGTGTGTATATAGTTTATTTTCAAAAAAGGGAACCTTTGAGAAAAGAAAAGTATTTGTCTGTGTGGACTATTTTTGAACACGATGTGAGAAGCTTTTGATGAATTTTACTGTTACCTGTTTCCAGGAAAAGTGATTTGGTTTTGTTTACTGTAGTAGTTTGTGTGCAACTTATATAACTTTGTATGGGAATTTTTAAATTTTGAAGAGCCGTGTGCTGTTAAGGTGAAGTAAGTGGCAACTTACTTTCCATCTAACCCCTACTACTGTAGTGTACTGGTAATCAGTCCCAATCTTCCCCAGCTGCAACATGGATACATACTCCAGTCCTACTGATCCTTCCTCCAATGTACCTAAAAAGAAAAAGCAGTTACAGCATGAGCCCTTGTCTGCAATGCAGGCTTGGTCAGTGCCTAAGTGCCTCATATGATGGTAGATAACACTGCTGTTACCATTACTGGTTCCTCAGACCACTTACTGGTGTTTTCTAATCCCTCTAGTGTAGTCTTGATGGCCACTATGGACCAGGAACAGGTGCATCCTCTTCAGCTGTTCCAGTGTATGATTTGGGCATGGGAGAGCCATCCATTTTAGGTGCTGGAAAGACCTAATAGGCTCTTCATGGGGTGGCCATTAGAAGAGACTTCTTGCTCAGAATGATATCTCTTCTTTTTATCAGCATTCTTCAAAATATGTCTGTAGAAATAAGAAACAGAAGTTAATCATTGTGATCAAAAGGAGATGGTTTCTGTGTAAAAATTGATTTTATTACTTCAGCTAGGAGTTTGTTTCAGACATTTAATCCTGGGTGTCAAGTGACTCATTCTATGAATTTCTCCCCTATCCCCAAACAAGAGGATGTGTACGCAGGTGATTCTCATATGGACACAGACGAGGTTATTTCACCTGAGGGTTCCATAACCCAAGACTATGAATCTTTAGACCGTGATACTAAATTGCAATATATGGAATTTTTTTTCTTTTCTGAGACTGTATCCATTCTTAAGAATGTGTTTGCTTGGGAAGAGGTCGATCCTCCCACTGAACTGGACTCTTCCACAGCATTGGAGGATGCTTTTAATTCTGCATTTAATGCTCCTGACTCTTGGCTATCATTACCAAAAAGCAGATAAATTGTATAGAGTCTCTCAATCTAACAAATACCTTTTTTTTCTTATTTTAAAGCATACTCAGAAGCCATCGCCTCTTCTGCTCCAAATGTGATCAGTGCTTTACTACCCCTAACCCCTTTTCTGTGGATAAACAGGGAAAATGCCTGGACAAACTGGGTAAAAAATTATTTTTCTTCTATTACTTTAGACTTCAGAATTCTGAATTACCAGGACAATATGTGGAAATTTATACTTAAATGAGCAAATCGTTTGAGAGATGTTGATGCTACCCGGTCTCTTGAAAGTAGATAGATCATATTTGAATTAGATTGTGGCTAATCGGCCTCAAGTGTCTAAACATGTTTTAATAAGTGTGCATAACTGTGCACCTGAGCCTAAATAGTCTATTTCCAGGTAGTTGTCCTTTGCTATTGTATTTTGCAACTCTCATTATGGAAAATCTATTCCAGGTGGTGTTAAAACACATTCCACCATTACAATGGCAAACTAGAAAGGGATAGACTCTAAAAGCATTGTAGAGGCAGCTACTTGGTCCTCTTTCCATACAATTACAAAGCACTACAAGCTGGAGTTATTTTCTAAATCCAGAGCTGGATTTGATAGGATCATTCTCCAGGGGTTACTGGACCCTTTTCCTTCCTCTTCCCAGGCTTGATAAGCTATGGTAATCTACCCATAAGCAACTGCAGCAGTGAGAATGATGAACATACTTCAGTAATGTAGGTTGTACTTGCTTATAACACGAGATGTTCGAATTCTTCACTGCTGTAGTAGCTGTACTCACCCCCATCTCCCTTCTTATGTATAGTTGCTGTAGTATATTTATATTATTTATATATATATATATATATATATATATATATATATATATATATATATATATATATTGTTTTGTGTTTTATATTTATATATATATTTTAAGGTTGTTCAGGATAAATTCCTCATCTTTCTTTTTTTAGGGGCAAGAAAGTCCTGAAGATTTTTAGTAGTCTGTCTGTTTATATGGCTCCCTCCAAAATGGGAGACAGAATGACAGTGTGAGAGGGGGATGAAAGCCTTTGGAAACTGGTCGGTTGCTGGATATTTGGCAGGATACAACCCATAGGCCATTGTTACAGTGAAGAATTCAAACATCTACTATTATAGATAGGTGCAACTTACACAATTGTAATTTTTAGTCACAAGTTGATACAATACAAAACTATAACCGAAGGCAGAAAATAAAGCACTGTAATATTTAGTTATTTATTTGTATTTACAAACTGTGGGCAGAGAAGACTGTAAGGTCAAGAGACTAGGCCGAAAATCTGGAAGTTGACTGAAGTGACAGCACGAGCATTCAAGGAAGTACTTAAGTGAAGGTGTAGTTGAGGAGAATAACAGTATCTCAAAACAGTATGTCTGAGGACAATAGAACAGATTTACAGACAAGCCAGGTATGGTAATAAGGTACATAAGGAAAGCTGATGGTGGAATGCACAAGCCCAGGAAGTCATCAAAAGACAGGAGAGACGCAGGAAAAAGTGGGAGTTAGAAAAGATGAACCAGGCTAAGAAAGAATATTGGTTGGCTATCAGAGGTAAGAGAGCACTTGTAATAGCAGAGAGCAAAGCATCAGAAGCATTCTACCAGGACCTGGAAAGATGGCACAAAGAAACAATTTCATGTTACAAGGCAAAAACAGAAAGATATGAAAGATGGTCATCAGACACTCTTTATAAGAGATGACAGCAACAACTTATCCATCAGTCCATGGGGAATTAAAGGCATATGGAAGGACTACTTCCAGCAGATTCAGAATGAAGAAAACCTCTCATAAACAGGACTGCCTCAAAATAAGCTTGCAATGAAAGAGGAATGAAAGCCCATCCTAGAAGAATTAAGACAGCTCTTAGGAAAATGAAGTCATGGAAAGCAACAGGCTCAGAGAGGTCATGGCAGATATGATATTCATGTTGGTTGAGTTAGAGGAGAAATTACTCCACAGGGTAGTCATAACAGTATAGAGAGAAAGCAGTAACCCAGATGACTGGAGAGTAATCATTCTAGTTCCAGTACATGAACAAAGGAGAAATTCACAGCTGTCGCAATATAGAGGTGTCAAACTTTTGTCACACTGTATGAAAGTAATAGAGAAGGTGACTGATAAATGAATATGCAAGGTAGTAGAAAGTAAGATGGGAGATGAGCAGTTTGGATTCAAATCAGGATGCAGCACAACTGACCCAATGCAGTGATACAGATAGCTGAGTACAATATAGAGATGAGTAAAGAGTCCAACTGACCATTTCTAGACTTTGATAAAGCATATAACAAAGTCCCAAGAAAGCTAATTTATACAGTCCTCTTATATTTCTAAGTGAAGCTAATAAAAAGAAGACTCAGACAAAATTAGATTGTGAGTGACATAACTGTGAGAAGTCACATGCATATTTGTTTTTCTTGCTGCCTGAGAGTGAGTGAGTGAGTGAGTGAGTGAGTGAGTGAGTGAGTGAGTGAGTGAGTGAGTGAGTGAGTGAGTGTAACCCTGAAGGATATACCACCATTTTTACAATGACAGGTCATATAAAGTAGGAGCTGTTGCAATTTTCATAAAATTGTACATTGTTCAAAAACAGAGCCTGTATAATATAAACAAGGAATCCATCATTATGTTTCCCCAGTGGGGCATATAAATCATTCAAGCTTTTTAGAATATACATCCCAACAAAAAAAAAAAACTCACTACTGTTGGAGAAACATTGTGTTTGTTGACAAACATTACAACAGAGGTAATATGTGGTGGTGACAAACTTACACTTTTCCTGCTCATCACTATCTTACTAAACAGTCTACAATAAGGGGTCTCTGCACCCACTAGGATCAATATGACCACTAAGACAGTAAGTGAACTGGACTGGATGCTTGTAATAAATATAAACAGCATTACCTCTGCTAACATTCTAACAGTCTGTGTTAGTGGCCATCACCTCACGTTTAATCATGAACCAGGGTAACTCTCAATCTAATCACAAGATATATTCATGCAGTTCTGTACCTTAGTGGTTAAAGCGTTAACAGAAGTTTGGTGCTTTTGTTCACTTTGAGATAGGCATATTTTCCTGTGCATACAAGCCTGTTCACACTCAGTCGTGTAGTCAGTCATGAACAACAGAACCCACAATGCATAGATTAATTTTTGACAGGACAACATTTTCACCAAACCGAAGCCACTAAGTGGACAAAGTTCAAATAAATAAATGAAGCAAATATATTACAAGTTAGCCAGCACTGAAGGTAAATGCAGTCACTGTGATGCATGCTTGTTATATTACTAACTACCTAGTTAAAGTTCCTAGAATGAGAATTTTAACAAGTGCACTCTATCCTTTATTACTTATTTAGGATATTTGCCAGAGAACAAATACCAGCTATTTGTGGAGCTGGAAAAGAAAACTGGAGCATGGTGTACAAATCTGAAATTTCTTGCTACATCCCTGTTGTCACTGTCCCAAAATATCCTCATTCTTGAAAGCTTTTCAGAGACATGACTGTGAAACATTTTGAGACACTTGGCTTACATTTTGATTTTGTGAAATGTCTTGAAAGTCTGCAATGTCTTGTACCCCATACAGTGCTTCTAATCTTGGCATTTGGTTTATAGTGCAATGATTTCTAAAAGAGTTTCTGCCACAGGCATAATCTCTGTAATAGCGGGCATAACATTATCCTGTGTCATGAGTGTTCTGTTGAATAATTTTAGCCAGCCACTGTTCTGCTCTAAACAATTTATATTTTTCTGTTATGAAAGTAACAATGACGGTGGTTAGGAGTCAAGGCATAGTTGCAAGGAGGCAGTAATATGCAGTTTTAGATTTGAAATCACCCTAGAATGAACATAGCTATGACTGAGCTTGATTACAAGATTGCAGAATGGTTAAGCCATAAGTTATAAATGTACATATTAATTTAATTTTATCTCAAAATAAAAGATAAAATAGGATTTTCGGTAAAATTAATAATTTATTTTAGTCTGTTTCATGATACAGAATACTAAAGCCCTTACTGCGACACAAAAGACCCATGATTGACTAATGTCTCAGTACTACAGGTATCAGTCTGGGAAGGTGGGAGTTAGTGGCCGATACTGTCTTATCCATCTTAGGAGGAAAGAATGTCAGATCAGTCTGCTGCAAGACCTGACACCTGGCAGCAGTTTAACAAGTACAGCATGAAGGACTGGGGAATAGCACCCTCCAAGTGGTGTGTTTTGTTTGCTATATCAGGAGGCATGATGTTTATATACATCTGACACCAACAAGCTAGAATATATTACTGTAACTATTTCTTCTTTCACTTCATCCTAACCTAATAGTATAAGGTACATTACAGGAGGCTATCTTTTCTTTTGGGGTAGGGAGACAGACTTTATCTGAAAGCACAAGGAAAACATGATCACTACTGAATGATCATACATGGCTTGTCTGGGGTAGTGTAAGGTCTGTAAAAAACAAGATCAAATACATTACTGTGGTCATTATTTTTTTTTACTTTCATCCCATACTAACATGAAATGGATGCACATAAGGTGGCTATCTTTTTGGAGTATGGCTGAGGAGACGTGTAGTATGTATAGCTGATATAAAAAAATGAAATTAGCACTGTGATTATTTTTAATTTCACATTCATTCCAATCCATCTTCAGAAGGGTACAAATAGTAGGGTTTAAAAAACCCAGTCATGTGTTTGCATGCATGCATATCATGTATGGGTGTTGGATTGCCATGCATGGAGACATTGTGGGTAAAACTGAAGGGTCCAACTTGGGACATTTATCCTAGGTTTCAGAATTCCTGACTGCAGTCCTAGAACTGCATCACCTTTATAAATTAATCAGTACTGAGTTCCTGCACCTAGGGAGAAGAGGACTGTTTGTCTATTGCTTTGGCCTCAGAGTACTGGCACATAGCCTTACACAGGTATGCATATGCACAAGTTTTTTAATCCTTAGCAAAAACAATCTTTTTATAAAAGTACTGGTCTCCCTGCCTTTTCTTCAGTGACACGAGAGTTGATGAATCTTGTTTCAGTGCAGTGATTGACTACATTAAACTTTGTTCTGTAATTTTTTTCTTCTACTCCTATTTATGCTGGACCCTGCCAGATAGTTCCACTAACAGTATCCAGCTGTCCCACTTGTTCTTACATGGGAAGCACATTTTGCCTATTTGTTCCTCTACCAGTGAGAGATGAGTTGTAGGGAGTGGGTCAGATAGCAGGTCTTGATGAATGGCCTACCTCTGGAGCTTTCTCCCATTAATGGCTCCCTTGAGATTCACAATGTTATTCAACTTTAGAGAAGCACGCTCATACACAGTACTCCCCAGCCTGCTAGGTGCTGTGCAATACTTGGCAGTGTGTGATTTGCAGTCTTGTGTATGTGCAATATCCAGTGCCCCCATTAGGTGTCACCCAAGTGGTGACTCAGAGTCATCGTCCACACCTCTCAGGATGAAAGAGTTGGCAGGAACTTTTCACTTCCATCCTTCCTGGTCTGCCTCTTCTAATACCTGTCACCCTAGTCAAACACATGTCATCTTGGACACATTCAGGACTTCATCTCTCTCACTGTACCATGGAGGTTGGTCATTTTGTAATGTTTTTTTTTTCAATATCATCTTGTATTTATGGCATATATCTAAACCTCCTATGGTCAGTTCATTTTTTTCTGTAAACTCTAGCAGGATGGTAGAAGAAAAACATTTTCACAGATATCTCAGAAATAAATCAGAGTGCCTTTTCCATATTTTTGCTGACTAAGTCAAGAAGCTTGAATGGCCTGGACTCAAAAGCTTTACACTATATTAGTAATACTATTCTTCTTCTTCTTCTTTTGACAGTTAGGGGTCTCCACAGTGGATCACCTGTCCTCTCAAGATTGGCAGTGGGGTTTTATGGTGTCAAGTTGCCAGCCCGGCGCCCAACCTTCCACAGAAGGCACACACACACACACACACACACACACACACACACACACACACACACACACACACACACACACACACACAAATACACTCAAGCCTAGGGCCAATTTAGAGTGTCCAGTCCACCTACAGCATGTCTGTGGGATGTGGGAGGAAATCTGAGTACCCGGAGGAAACCCACATGACCACAGGGAGGACATGCAGACTCCGCACAGAAGACACCCCAGCCGAGGATCGAACCGGAGAACCTCTTGCTGTGAGGCGGCAACGCTAACCGCTGCACCACCGCAGCCACCCTATATTAGTAACACTATTACAGTTTTTAAATGTAGGATGCAGGAACATTTAACTAATATTAGAATGAGTAAAAATGTGAACCCACTGGCTGAACATTTTGTACAGTACATAAATGTGAAATTTTTGTTTTAAATGTTCTGTTCTATGTGTACTTAAACAGGTATTGTTTTCATGTTCTAATATACTCCCTAGAGCGCTATGTGATGAGGTGGTACATACCTCTCAACCTCTTTGAGCAAGAAATCTGGGCAAAAACACAAATCATGGGGGGGACAAAGACCTAAAAATAAGGACACTTTTTAAATATTGTTCTTATAAGCTTAGAAAGTTAATAGAATAAGAGGTATTGCATTTGCATGAGTTTCATGAAGAATATTGTAGATCAGAGTGTAGCATGTGTGCACTATGTCTTTAAGGAAGCATGCGAGACTGTGTGCATGTATATATTCCAGACACGCACAATCCCTAGTACCATTTTGAAGAAGCAGCCGGTGTGTAAGCATGTATGATCACAGCAGTTAGTTTGTATATAAGTTACTTAGTCATAGTCAAATAAGCTTTACAGTGATGTGTTTGTATAGAATAAAGCTACATAAACAGAACCCATAAAGACTTATTTATTCATGTACCAACACAAAAGTGACATGGTGTCAGAGTTGGGATGGAAAAGAGCAAAACATTTGGAGCCATGAGATGTAAAGGCGACAGCGAAGGTAAACCCAAGAGAAAACAGTGTGAATGTAACCAGACGGAATCAATGGCAATGAAAAGCAACACAAATTATTTACTCGATGCAAATAGGCAAGAAAAGCCATTACAAGGGCTTGAACTGCATTATCAGGCAAACAGATAGCTCAAAACGTTTGTTAACTAAAGAAAATGTTTAAGA
Organism: Protopterus annectens; assembly: GCF_019279795.1. Classification (NCBI taxonomy): domain Eukaryota; kingdom Metazoa; phylum Chordata; order Ceratodontiformes; family Protopteridae; genus Protopterus; species Protopterus annectens. The sequence goes on from NC_056740.1 coordinate 218,717,975, forward strand.
TAAAAATGTTTGACAAAACAAATGCGTTTAAAGTACAAAATGAGCATATTAAAGATAAAACAAGCATGTTAAAGTATAAAATGAGCATGTTTAAGGCAGAAAAAGTGTGTTTAAGGCATAACTGGGCATGTTTAGATTAAAACCAGCTCAAAAGAAAGTACACTGGGCATAAAAAAGGGAAAGGATTTAGACAAGCACAAAGAATAATAATAAGAAAAGAAAAGGAAACAGTAAATAAAAATAAGGTAAGGTGACTGCTATGTTGAGCAAAGTGCTGTGTTTGTGCATAACTACAACTTTGTTTGGTATCAAAAAAATAATTAGAGTCATTCAAAGTATCTGAGAGTGTGTAAAAGTGCTTAGAGTGTGTGCTGATTACTGTGCATGCATGTCAAAGAGTTCACTGTGTGTAACGTGCAACTGTCTTGTGTAATTCAAATGAAGCATGGCTGTTTGAAGAAAAGTTCTTGTGCTGGGTGTGGCTGTTCACAAAGTGGCACTATTACAGAGTGCTTGTACTGCAAAGAGTTGCCTGGCAAGGTGCTGCCATTTTGGGAACAATTCAGTGTATTGCATCTAGTCTTTTACAAAGTGCTCATACCTTGAAAGACATTGAATTTGGGCAACCAAAATCTGATTATTAGTATTATGCAATTGCTTAATGAGTTTCTTGTATTAAAGAAAGGTGTTTCTTACAAAAGATTACAAGAGTATTACAGTGCTCGTGAATTGCTCTGTTGTTTTGCAAAGTTTTTGAATGTTTCTTAAAGCGACGACTTTAATAAGTGATAATGTATGACTGTTCCATGCCTGCCTTTATCAATACATTTCCAAGCAACTACTTTTGCACTTTTGCCTTTACCAATTCCAAAAGCTGATGATTTTAGCATTTCTGACTTTACTTATCGAAAATTTCATAAAAGCATCTCAAAGTCCAAGAAATTATTCCGTTAAGCTCCGTAAAACAGTAAATAAGTTGAAAAGCTATTCAGCTGAATTTCGTAAAGCATCGAAAAAGCTAAAAAGTTATTTTGCAAAGTACAATAAAGCACTGAGAAACTTAAAAAGCTATTTCTTAAAGCATAGTGAAGCATTAAGAAATTTGAAAAGGTATTTCTCAAAGTGCAATAAAGCATCTAGAAGCCCAAGAGGTTTATTTTGCAAAGTCCCGTTAATTGAAAGCACTACATGGTTATTCATTTGCACAATACCAATAAGCACAAAGAAAGAAAGTGCAAATATAAAGCAGAAGAGCATTAGGCAAGTTAAGTGTTCACGCCAATTACTTGTGTGTGTGTGTGTGTGTGTGTGTGTGTGTGTGTGTGTGTGTGTGTGTGTGTGTGTGTGTGTATTTGTACGTATTTGCAAGACCCTTTGCTGATATGTGTTAATATGGCAGACGGATTTTGAAAACCACAACCACTTGTGTTTAACCAGAATATTGCAGAGAACTGGAGAATATTTGAACATAAGTATAATATTTTTATACAAGCAGTTTATGCAGATAGAGATGCATGCACAAGGGCATTTAATTTTCAAATATAGCAGGATCTGAGGCTATAGAAAGAGAGTAATCATTTGTATATGCACCAGTAGTGTATGAGGGTGAAGGTGCAGACTGCCATATTGTTGTACATGCTGGATCCAGAGAAGACCCAGAGTGTTTAAAGCATAAGTTCAGATAAATGTGCAACCCCCAGACAAACATTACATTAGAGAGGCATTTGTTCTACAGAAGAAATCAGAAGCCGAAGAAACATTTGCAGCTTACATAACTGACTTGAGGAATAAGGCCAAAATGTGTTGGTTTGGTGACTTGAAAGATAAGCTGATAAAGGATAGACTTGTATGTGGTATTAATAGTGCCGCAGTGAGGAAGATTTTGCTTCATGAAAGTGATTTGACATTAAGCAAAGCAACAGAGATTTATCAGATCCATGAGGTGACAGAACATGCTTACAAGTGTGAAAAGCATGGTTTCAGTAAGCTCTAGAGCAAACGTAGACAATATGCAACATGTTGCAAGCGGAAACAGGCCTAAGCAAGCAAAGAGCAACCATAGGAATTCCAAAGGAGGTGCCAAGTTTTCCAGAAAGTTCTAGGAGAAGTGAAAGCTCCACTGTCATCTCAGTACCATACAAGCTTGAGTCAGCAAAACCCAAGTCTAGTATTATTGTTAACTGTCGAAATTGTGGTGCAGACCACGAGTCTAAAAGAGAGAAATTTTTAGCATATGGTCAGCAGTGCCATAAGTGTAAGAAATGGAACCACTTTCAAAAGTTTTGCAAATCAAGTAAGCCTCACACAGTTCTAAAGAAAGGTCATGCAAGAAAACAAGTTGACAGTAAACTTATTGACAAGGAGTGAGGTGTTTTGCACAGTTTGGATCAATAGTAAATCCACAGAGCTCAAAATAGACACTGGATCAAAGTGCAATGTTAAATCAGCAGATACATTTGCAAAAGTAAGAACCAACGAACACCTCAATGTAACCAGCAGTGCGAGACTTGTTGCGTATAGAGGTGAAGAAATTCAAACCAAAGGCACAGTGATACTTTCATGTTATTTGGCTGAGAACTGTTACAGCTTATTATTCTATGTAGTCAGACGACCAGTCCAATCTTTGCTAGATCTCAAAGATAGTTTGTGAATGAATCTGCCTTCTTTTGCTAAAGAAGTTCATCATGTGAGTGCAGTTCCAAGTTCAAATTTTGCAGAAGCCATTTTTTCAGAGTATGCTGATGTTTTCGATAACAAGTTGGGCAAGCTTCCAGTTGTGTATTCTATGAAATTAGACCTCAAAGTCACTCCAGTGGTCAGACCAGCAAGAAGAGTTCCAATAGCCGTGCAAGATAAAGTCAAAGCTCAGTTGGATAAGATGGTGCAGCAAGGTATGATTTGTCCAGTCACAGACCCAACTGAATGGGTGTCGTCCATGGTAGCCACTCAACAAGAAAGGCTCAGATTAAACCAGAATATGCATTGACCCTAGAGATTTCCACAAAGCATTAAAGAGGCTATATCATCCAATGCACATAGTTGAGGAAGTCACAGCTCTAATACCAAATGCCACTGTATTTTCTGTTTTGGATGCAAAGAGTTCATTTTAGCAAGTGATGCTTGATTGCTAATCCTTATTTCTAACTACATTTAGTACCCCATTTGGCAGATACAGATTTCTAAGGATGTCATTTGGAATAAATTCTGAAAGTGAAGTCTTTCAGCGTGCAATGGAACACATTTTTTCAGGTTATCCTTGTGCCATAATAGTAGGCAATCTACTAGCTGGAGGCAATGGCGAAGAGCATGACAGAAACTTCATGAAAGGTTTAGACAGATCATGTTAAGTAAATTTGAAGCTCAATCCTCTGAAGTTCAAATTCAGACTTCCAGAAGTAACCTATGTAGGACATTTGTTTACAAGTGCAGGCTTAAAACTTAACCCAAGCAAACAAACAGCTATTTTAGAGATCTCAGCACCAGATGATGTCCAGAGTTTGCAACATTTTCTGAGTATGGACAACTATTTGGGCAAGTTTATACCAGATTTCAGTGAGTTGACAGCACTGTTAAGAGAGCTAACATGAAAGAATGTTGTATGGTCAGGGTTACAACATCATCAGAAGGCATTTGATGACCTTACGTAGAACATTGTGACCCCCCCCCCATGTTAAGGTACTATGATGTGAATAAACCAGCTGTCCTATCCTGTGATGCTTCTAATTTTTGGTCTTGGTGCAGTTATTCTACAAAAGGGAAGACCAGTAGCCTATGCATCTAGGACACTAACTGAGATGCATTAAGCTCAAATTCAGAAAGAACTTCTAGCAGTAGTTTTTGCATGTTCCAAGTTTCAAGATTATATTTATGGTCGAGCTATTCAAATTAAAACTGATCATCACCCTCTAGTTACTATTCTAAAGAAACCTATGCATTCTGCTGTGGCGAGATTACAAAGAATGATGCTCAAATTGTAAAAGTACAATTTCAGTATGGTCTACACCAAAGGTAAATTACTTTTTCTGGCTGATACTTTATCCAGATCACCTAGAAGTACAACAGAACAACTTGACGCTGAAAATTTTGACTTTGATGTGATGTCAGTGTGTAATTTTTCCACCACTAGAGTTGATGAGTCGAGAGATCACACTATAACTGATCAAGTGTCACAAAAGGTCAATCACTACATCAATGTCAGATGGCCATCAAAACATTCTAGTGTATCACCTGAGGTGCAATCATATTTTCCCTACAGAGATGCATTGTTGATGGAAGATGGCATTGTTTTCAAAGGTCCTAAAATTGTTGTTCTTGCTTCATTACAGCATGAATATATTTAGATTTTGCATCGTGGGCACCCAGGTTTATTATCCACTAACAGAAGGGCAAGAGAACTAGTATTTTGGCCTTCATTATCAAAAGACATTGATAGTGTTATTTCTTCTTATTTGATATGTAATAGTACCAGAGCACATTTGCAAAAGGAACCATTTCAGCTAAATCCATTACCTAAACTACCTCGGTCTACTGTTGCAACTGATATCTTTGAATGGAATAATCAACACAATTTGGCTTTGGTAGACTCTTACTTGAACTGGTTTGAGATTGATCTGCTACCAAACGTAACCTCAACAGCTGTTATCACTAAGCTTAAACATAATTTTTCAGTTCATGGTAGTCCTAACAAACTTTATTCTGACAATGGTACAAAATTTACTCGCCAGTAGTTTTAGAAATTTGCAAGAGAATGTGACTTTGCACATGTCACTAGTAGTCCTGAATATCCTCAGTCCAATGGTATAGCTGAACATGCAGTGCAAAGCGATTACATGAAAAGTCAAAGCATGACAATACCGGTGTGTTTTTCAATTTACTTAATCTCACAAACGTACCTCGTGACGATATTCTTGGCTCACCTGCTCAATCACTACTTTCCAGACAAACTAGAACTACACTACCTATTTCATCAAGTTTGTTAAAGCTAACTCTAAAAACAATAAAACCATCAAAGCTCAGTTGTTGTTGTGTCTTTCGGCTTTTCCCTGTTAGGGGTCGCCACAGTGGAACTCTGGTCCGCTAATGATTGGTACGTGCCGAGTTACCAGCCCTGACGCACAACCTTCACCTGAAGGTACGCCCATTCACGCATGTCTCCACGCAGAAGATGCTCTAACTGAGAATCGAACTGGACAGCGTCTTACTGTGAGCATAATATCCAGAAATCTAGTTATGACAGATCGAACAGATTACTTCGTTCATTGAAGGAAGGTAAAACAGTATGAATCCAGACAACGAAAGGTTTTGATCGAATAGGATAGATAACAGGCATCTGTGCCAAGCCAAGATCTTATTGGGTAAGCTCCGAGGGTGTACAGTATAGGAGGAATCACAGACATCTTCTTCCTGTACCAGAATCATCACCATTGCAATCACAACATTGTATCTGTGATGCAGACTCTAAATCAGAGACTGAGTCAGACATTGTTTCCAGACCAGTATGTGTTCAAAAGTCTGATTCTGTTCCACAGAGTAATTCAAACATTCCACAGGTCAACCATTTTGCAGAGTCTGTTCTGGTTGCTAAAACTGATTCTCAATTTTATGTCACACAATATGGATGAGTTTCTAAGCCTATTGTGAAATACAGTGCAATGTGGACTTGATTGTGTGTGTATATGTGATTTCTGCATGTTAAATAATCTTATGACAAATTGTATGATTTATTTCTCAAAGAGGGAGGATGTAGATCAGAGTGTAGCATGTCTGCGCTATGTCTTTAAGGATGCATGCGAGACCGTGCTTGCATGTATATATTCCAGATACATGCAATCCCTAGTGCCATTTTGAAGAAGCAGCCAATGTGTAAGCATGTAGGATCACATCAGTTAGCTTTTATATAAGTTGCTTAGTCATAGTCAAATAAGCTTCCCAGTAATGTGTTTGTACAAAATAAAGCTGCTTAAACAGAACCCACAAAGACTCATTTATTCATGTACCAGCATGAAAGTGACAGATATAAAGACTGAAACTCAGTTGTTTGCTGTTATTTTCTGAATTTAGTCCTAAATTACTCTAGTGACTTGCCAGAAAACCACAGTTTTATGAAAAATAAACAAAAAATATGAGGCAAAAATCTGGACATTCTGCAAAAGTCTAGACAGGTGAGAGGTATGGGTGGTAGGAGTTGGTTGTAAAGATTTTGAGTTAAGACCATTTTGCTGTTGTTGTTTTTCAGTATGTTTTTTTTTTCAATATAAGTGTTTTATTGGCTGTTTTTTTTAAGTGCCAGAGCTTTCAAAGTGTCAGTGCCTTAACCAGTAGTGTGTTTGCCCTTGGTGCTGGAAGATCAGAAGGTTATTGGTTTTATTCCCTCTCCAGGTAACAATACTCATTGTCTGTTATTGACACTCCAGTACACTCAGGGGTGCTGCATTTCTGAGTGCATTGTCCTTTGGATGAGACGTTAAACTGAGGTTTCACCTCCTTGAGTTAGCGGTAGGTCAGGTGGATGTGAAAGATCTCATGGCACTTACTGAAAAAGTAGTGGTGCATTAAAGTTTATTTCCCTGGATTCCTCTGGTCAGTGTAAATACCACTGCGGGTCTTCTCTGAAAAAAAGGTTGCTAGCCTAGTGGGACTAACGAGGTCAACAAAGGGTAAATAAATAAACTGGGCATGAAGAGTAATGTTACTTTCATAGCTGTATATGTTCTTTAATCACTCTTCAGCACTACAACCAGTATATGATGAGGATTGTTGGAAGTGCTGTGTCTTCACGTTAAAGACCTAAGTCCAGCATTCTCTTGAGGTTTACGGTTGTGATATTAGTACACACTTCAGACTATCATGTTAAATAGAAGGAAGCTGTGCAACCCCATCATTTCTGAGCTTAGTCCCTTGTTTTTTTATCTGATGTTGTATTGTCAAAGTGGTCACTATTGTAGTTCTCGTAGCTCACCCATTAACTACATTATGTGGCTACTGAGATAATAGATAATAAAGCCAACACTAGACAGCTTAACTGCATGTTAAGGGGCTCTTTACCTCTTAGAACTGTGTCCTGCAATATAAAGGGATAAAATTCATTAGTAAACAGCACTAAAAATAATTGCATAGAAGAAATAGTTTTTGTGCCTGTTTTTTTTCACCTGTCTCCAAGAAATGCAAGCTCTGCATGGAAAATATCATCAGCTAATATGAAAATGGGTTGGAACTTTAATAGCAATCTGCAAGAAAAAAAAAAAAAAAAAAGCTGGAACACTTGCCTTGATTATGATAAAATAAGATATACTTAAAAGGCATTTCTTTAAATGGAAATTATTCCTCTGTCTTATATTCCATCTCACTTTGTAATCTATAGTGGTCTTTATTTGTAATATTCCAGCATCATCAGGATTTCAGTGAAATTAGGATATTTATATTTGTTTAAAAAAGCAATAAAACACAACTGCCCATGTAAGGCATCTTACGAGTTTGGATTTGGTTACTGAAAAGCTTGCTGCAGTTCTTGTCCAATGCACATCCTACAGTTTTCATTTATACTATCTTCAAACTTCTCCACATATAGAAATTTTCCTGCTATTTCATATATAGTTCTCAGTGCAGCTAAGCTTGAAACAAATATGCACTGTGAGTACAAATACAAAAAATGAAAGTATTACTACTGTTGCTATTTCGAGTGTATTCCAACAGGTACCAGGACTGACATATTCCTCTTGCTCTGTTAGTTCAGTGCTCAACAGTAACATATCCCCTCCTTGTCTTATGATGTTCTGCATAGAGATAATATATGTATTTTTTCAGCATGGTAATGCAACATATAACAATTCAAGTTACTTCCAGACTGGGATATTACCAGGACAGTAAAAGTATGCATGTTATTGGCTTAGAAACTAGGCAGGCATACGGAAAAGTGGTTGTAAGGATATTTTCCTAACGAAGTTCTGTAGGAGAGGTCAGTTACTGGTATAATCTTCAGTTAGAAGAGTGATCGTTTAACAGTCAGACAAGTGCAAACGTTCATGAAAGCTTTACGTGGTAAGGTATTCAGTTTCTGGTGGTTACGCTAACACATCTGAATCGTGTAACTCCATTAGCAGTATACTTGTACTTTCAATTTAGATTTAACTCATTCACTCCAATGGATCTATTTTGAGTTTGTACTCTAGCTTCTAATGGGTGTGGTCCACAACTCTGTCTTTCATCTACAAAATGTGGAACACTGCCTCTCATAATATGGAACAAATGAGCAAAATGTGGAACACCTGCAAATAGCTTACTTAAAACTTTAAGCAAGAAGCTCACAGAATGATTATGCATTACTTTATACTTATAAAGCATTATTTTGATGAATTAATATGATTCAGCATTATTTACTATGGATAACTATTAAAAATATCTTCATTGTATCTGGAACAGACCCTTTCAATGTGGAACTGTGAGGAATGTGGACTTTTTAAGGCTCAAAATGAGGGACGTTCCTCTCAATGATGTACAATAGGTATGGCATGGCCTGAGCCTTTTAACCAAACATGCATATCTCTTGAACCATAAATGTTACTACAAAACTATAAAATAAAACTATTCACTACAAAGTATTCTTTATGGTGGTAGAAGTCATTCAATTCTAGGCCTTAAACTGGATTTTGTAAGCCAGAGCAAACAAAGTAAATATTTTTGTAAAGTTGTATAAACAGCTTATGGTATCTCAGTTCCCATTCATGAAACACACATGCTGCCAGAAGCATTTTCTTCATATATTTGTGAGCTTTAATTATGAGGCTAATCAGTCTGAGTCATTTCAGTGTTGAGATATTTAGAGAAATATGAAAATTATTCAGTAGAAATATATAATGTGCAATGCATTTCAGTATTTGTTTACCTGCAGTAGACAGAAGTCAAATATCAACATAGTGGAGTTTGCCATCATGCAAGCTTTAAGGTAAAATATTCCAATACCTTGTATATAGTGTAGTTTTAGAATTACTAAATATGAACAGACAATATTTGCATAGAGGCATCACTACGAGAAATGCCCGAGAAGCGTCACTATGCTGTACATTCAGACTTGTGTGCCCACATCCATAGATCACAATTAAAGTACAGCCATGCTTAAAGCACTGTAATACTAGTTCCCAGTTAGTCTATGGAAATCAATAATGACTGCATTTAGGGCACAAATGTGCAATATGCATGTTGCCAAATAACTGGCTGTTTGCACAGTTTATACAATCTGACTATATTTTCAATCAGCATCATTCATCCAATTGCTTCTTTTCCTGCACAATGGAAATATTGAGACAATACTGCCAGGATCATAGTGCCACCCTACACACACACACAAACACACACACACACACACACACACACACACACACACACACACACACACACACACACACACACACACACGTAATGAAATGAACACGTTGTTGAGTGCTTACTGTCACCACCGTTTTTTATCCCTACATGTCTAGGCAGCTCATCAAAATGCCCCAATGATCCAGAAGTGTTGACAATCAGCACAACTACCTTCTTAGCATCATGGCCATCCTTTATCAAATAGTTCAGTTGTGGCATGAGTACACTAATGGTCTTATATAACTGATTAGGTCATTAGGCAGCCTGGTGGTGAAAGCAATGTTGTACCAGGCATCATATCCTTTGGATCATTAGAGGTGCTTGAGGGCCTCATGAAGTTGTGACTGTATAGGTAACCCAGACACACCATGAATAGTGTGATTCATTCTATTACTTTTTAGTTGTGCTTAATTAGAAGGTGCTGAATGCTTGGCATCCAGGACAGGGTGTGTAATGCTACTGTATAGGCAAGATAAATGAACAGGAAACAACCACAAAGGAAACAAACTATAAAAATGCAGTAATCAAAGGCTGTCTCACAAGTTTGTCGAAAGGAACACTTCAACACTGATTTAATTCACAGTTTTAATTTTAAGTGCTTTTATTTAAAATACAGTAAAGACTTCATCAAAACTTGCATAGGCAAGATGACTATGGGGCAGGGCCCTAGATGATTGTAGACATTTGGGTGGGGTACTAGAGAAAGCTTAAGTCTCACTGTATGTGATATGGAAACACATCTGCTACCTGCCCACGTTCAGCAGTAACCTGGCAGGTCGCCAGAACTGCCACTGCATGTGTTCTAAGACAAACCTCTGGCTATAGACATGGCTGATGCTTTCATTTGCACTGATACCAAATAGGTGAAGGTATCAAGGACAAAGGTCATGTGCTGGTATGCAAGTACTAGTTCATAAATAGTTGGGCTAACTGTCCACAGGAAGGCTCGAATTTCTAGTATCTCAGAACCTTCTATGTTACTGAAAAACCTTTCACAAGTTTGATTTCAGAACAACAGTAAAGCAGCAGCTAGTAAAATAAAGTCTTAACAAAACAGAATGATGTAATGGGTATTATGTGAAATTATTTGTTTAGGTGCTCAATTCTTATTATCCTGTATGATATAAATATATCAGCCAGTTCCATTACCTCAGTGTACAGCTGTATCAGCCAACTAAGTCCCACTTTTCTACATGGTACAGATTATACTGAGATTATTCCAGACTACTGCAGATGCAAAATTGTGATTTTTCTCTCTCTATCATTCTATTTCTTTATCTATCTATACAGAGAGAGTGGAATATATACACACACAAAGGCACACACATACATATATCATCTATATAGCTATATCTGTCTGTCTATAGTTATCTTCATCTATACACAAACACACACACACACACACACACACACATATATATATATATATATATATATATATATATATATATATATATATAAATATATCTAGAGAGAGAGATAAGACACACAAACACACACACACACTCTCTCTCTCTCTCTCTCTCTCTCTCTATACTGTTAAATTGCTTTTTGATTAAAAAACAACAGTACTCTGGCTGCTTTCACAGGTAATCTCAATAACTAGATTGGCTGCCATAAACTGTCCCCCAGGTTATCCTACGGAATCCTTCTACACAGTTGAATTATGTAGTGATTCAAGGGTTTTATTTGGTTAGGTTCTTAATGACCATAATGGCTGCTTCTCTACTGTAAAACTATGAACCTATTTTTGAAGAGTTCCCCAAACATAACGAGGGAAGACAGATATGCTAATGTATGAATAGAGTGTGCAAGGAGTTACATTGAACAGCCTAACCATTACACTCTAAATTTAACACCATTTTTCCTTTTTTTCTTGAACTTCTTGTCTAACCAACTGCTGCCATCAATGCCAAGGACTAGATATAGGATTTTGCTAGAAGCTTTCCTAAACTAAACCCTCATTTTCACTCATAGGATCATAGAAAGTAACTAGGCTATCAACCCAGAGGTGATTTCAAGCCTAGCCGTTTCATCCCAATGTAGTACCATAGATACTCTAGTCAATACCCAGGATTGTATTTATTAATAATTGCTCATGTTCAGGAGGGTTATGGGTGCTAGCCCCGGTAAGAGTTTACATTATCCAGGTACCTTTTGAACAGTGTCATAGAGGTGCTTTGCCTCACATGAATTGGCAGTTTATTGCAAAAATGCTGCAGTTCTTGGGAGACAAATCTGTCCCTCCAGTGCGTCTGATTCAAGTCAAAGGCCATATTTAGGTTCCTGGAATGGGTAGCTCTAGCCCCGTTTAATTTAAAGATGTGCAGCAAATTCATTAGGTTTGGGTCAGAGATTGCTCTGTAAGCCAGGGATAAGTTTCACCTAAGAAGTCTGCGATACTGAGTGTAGTGACAGAGACTTTAGTCAGTCTGTGTAAGGCATGTGCTGGAGTCCCTTGATCTTCTTAATTAGAAACCTCTGAGGTCTCTCCAATTGCTGCAGGTGCTTTGTATGGTACATGCTGAAAGGCGCATTATACTCAGTTATGGGCCTGATGAGTAACAAGTATAGAGGAGTTATAACCTCCTTTTCTCTAGAGGTGATGCCTTTGCTAATCAAGTGTGCTACATAGAAAGCCTTCCTTACTACAGTAGACACATGGTGGTCAAAGTTAAGGGTGCAGTCTACTTGTGATCCCAGATGTCTTACCACTTCATAGGTACATAGGGTATTGTTGTTAATTTGATAGTGTGAAGGGACATTGTTTTTGTCACAGGGAACAATGATGCATTTCTCTGCATTTGGTTTGAGTCCATGACTAAGACACCAATCGTTGGTCTGCGTAAGACCCTCCTGAAGTATACTGACATCATTTGGAGATTCAATAATTGTACCCAGTTTGCAGTTGTCTGCAAACATGCTCAGCCATAGCCCCTTAGTTGTGGCCCGAATGTCTGAGAAGTATATACTAAGCAGTAGGGGGCCCAGAATTGACCCTTGTGGCATCCCGCTGGTGACAGTTCTGCTGGTTGATGTGGAGTCACCCACTTTGATAGTGTGTGACCAGTTTGTTAGCCAGTCTTAGAATTCATAATACCATCAGTCCTTAGCTATAACAATAAACCTTATCCTAACCATAACTTTTAGTGTTGGGACTAAACTACTAAATATGTCTGAAATAGCCCTGCTTCTTCACCCAGATTGTCCTGCTAAGGATAACCAAGGGTTTACTATGAAAATGTTGAAACACATCTTGAAAATCAAAATCTTGAGATCATAATTTCGAAAGACCTAAACACTGCAGACCATAATGTTGTTACTACATTATTAAGCACAGGGAAATTATCTGCTTCTAACATGGTAGTCCATCTGCACTCTGCCATCTCCAGTTTGTTATTAATATCGCCTCCCCTCAAACTCTTAAAAACTACCTCTAAAGCCTTAAATCTAAAATCATTATTATTACAAAATGCAACCTATTTTGGCTGCTAAACAAAAACAATATAAATGAATTATTTAAAATGTTTTAAGTACATTTTTTAAATATTGTATGTTTTTTTTTTTTTTTGGAGTGTTGTCATTAATTATTCATTCAATATTATTGGTTGTCTGTGTCATGTGTTGTTTTACTGATTTATAAAATGGAAGTTTTAATTGTGTTTTGAGGACTGAAGAAGGGTGTTTCCTGAAAGCTTTACTTTTGGTAAATAAATTAAGCGTTTCTACTTGGTTGTTTCTGTATTATGAATCTGAACTGCTCATCTCCCATCTTAAATTCTACTATTCTGTGTATCCATTTATCAGTCACCCTCTCCAGAACTTGCATGCATTGTGATAGGAGTATGATGCCTCTGTACTGCCCACAGTTGTGGATGTCCCTTTGTTCTTGTACACTGGCACAGTGTAAAATCCCAAGAAGGGAAGACATCCCTGATCAGTATCAGCAGGAAACTACGATCCCTCATAAAATCATCCAAGGCAAGCTTCAAAAGAAAAATTGCCAAGGACTCCAAAGATAACCATAAGGCATTCTTTAGCTATGTCAAGAATCTAAGTGGCAATGCTCAGATCTGCTGAGAGTTATTGCAGAATGCCACAAAATACACTGAACCGACTAATATCGCCAAAATCCTGGCAGACAGGTTCAGTGAAAACTTCACCCCCCCTCTCACCCCCAAAAGGGCCCATAACCATACCAGAAGAATGTAGAGCCCCTGAAATCACAGACACTCAGGTTAAAACAGCCCTCTCCAAAGCCAAAAACACAGCATCAATGGGACCGGATGGTGTCCCAGGCTGCGTCCTACACAAGCTCATAGACGAACTAACCCCTCACATAAACACACTGTTTGAACTCAGCCTCTCCCACAGGCTACGTACCCATAGAGTGGCGCACACAGCAACAGTTATTCCACTCCACAAAGATGGAGCCACAACAGACTCCAGGAACTATCGCCCTATAAGCCTGACAGGCTCGGTCTGCAAGGCTATGAAGCACATCATTATGGAACTCATTAACAGAGACATTGGGAACCTCCAAACACGGGACCCTACCCAGTTTGGCTTTGTTAAGGGCAGATCATGCCTCCTAAACCTGGTGGACTTCTTTGAGACAGTTATCAAGGCTATAGACGAGGGAAAGATGGTACACACAGCCTACTTAGACCTCACAAAGGTCTTCGACACCATTCCCCATTCTAGTATTATAGACAAGCTCACCAGCCTGAACATAAACCCCTACATCACAAGATGGGTTGCCAGCTGGCTCACAGACAGAACCCACATGGTAAGAGTTGCGGGAGCTAGGTCCGACACTAAACTGGTTACAACTGGCATTCCCCAGGGCTCAGTCCTAGGACCCCTCCTGTTTGACATATACTTCTCAGTGGTACAGGCAAGCACTGGTGGACTGCGTCTGACCAAGTTCACAGACGACTGCAAACTAGGAGCTATAACTGACTCTCCGGCTGATGCAGACATCCTTCAAAAGGGTCTCACTGAGACAGATACCTGGTGTCAAAATCATGGCCACAAGCTAAATGCCAAAAAGTGCATAGTCATCCCCTTTGGAAAAAACAAAGTACCCACAAACTACCACATAGGTGGTAGTCCCCTAAATATGAAAGACGTAATAAGGGATCTGGGGACCCAAGTAGATAGTAATCTCTCCTTTGATAATCACATTGCCAAAGTGGTTAGAAAATCCTTCTATGCGGCCCACCTAATCACAAAAGGGTTCACAAATGAATCAAAAGAGGTCATTGTGACCCTCTACTCATCACTCATCAGACACATCATAAAGTAAAATGCCCCATTTGGGATGTACCTTACAAGACACCTGCAACAGCTGGAAAGACCACAGAAGTACCTCACCAAGAGGATCACTGGCCTCAAACAGATGCCATCGACTGAAGAAACTCCAGCTGTACTCGGCTGCATACCACCTACTCAGAGGTGATCTTTGCCTGACATACAAGGCCATGTCCAAACCAGAATTGATGGACATGTTCCACCTAAAGAAAACCATATCCCCTCGAACCACATGGTCTAGGGATCTAAACCTCACCACAACAATAAATAGGACGTGCTGGAGGGATAGATTCCTGTCCCAGAGACTTCCCATGCTTTGGAACAAGATTCCAATCTACATTAGGCAGAGCTCCTCACTAATACTCTTCAAAAGAAACCTTGACGAGTGGATGGGAAACAGAAAGTTTACCCCAGGGATCACTTCAGTGACTGCTGGACAGAGGCACAGGGAACTAATCTAAGGAGGCAGTGAAAGCCAACACATTCTGGCTAGGCTTATAAATGTCTTCGGGCAGATAGCCTAGCACCTACCTATGAACCTATTCTCCAGTCATCTGGAATACACCTTTCTCTCCACACTGCTATGAGTACCCTCAGAAGCCATTTATATCCTGTCTCACCCAGCATCTTTATCATACCTGCTGTGACCTCATCTAAGCCTGCTGCTTTCCCTGACTTCATTTTCCTTTGTGCTATTCTTACTTCTTCTAGAGTGGGCTCCTCCTCTTCTCTCATTGTAGGCTGTTTCTGGGGTAGTGCAGCTTCTTTGTGGTTTTCTTCATTCAGAAGCTGCTCGAAATACTCCTTCCATCTGCCTTTGATGATGTCCTGTGGACTGGTGATCAGGTTGTTGCTGGCATCTGATTATCTTTGTTATCTTTCTGTATTCGCCTTGCAACTTGATATAGTTTCTTTGTGCCCCTTACTGAGTCACTTTCCAGAAGATGGTAGAGTGTCTCCAATGCCCTATTCTTTGCTGTTGCAACTCCTTTCTTAGCTTCTTTGTTAGCCAACCAGCATTCCTTCCTAGCCTGGCTGGTCTTTTCTGCCTCCCATTTTTCCTGCACTCCTTTCTTTTGATCACTTCTTGGACTTCTCATTCCACCACCAGCTTTCCTTATGTACCTTATTTCCATACCTGGCTCACCACGTATCTGTTCTGTAGTCTTAACACATGCTGTTTTGAGGCACTGCCATTTTCCTTCAATTCCACCTATTTCCTGTTCTTGGGGTGCTAGAGCTCTGAGTAATTCCTTGAACTGTTGTGCTTTCTCTCCAGTCAACTTCCAGGTCTTCAGCCTGGTCTCTGTTGACCTTAGAGCCTTCTCTGACCACTGCTTGCAGCTGATTTTGGCAACCAATGGTTTATGCTGTGGGAGCACTGTTTCACTGGGGATGACTTTGCAATTATGGATTTTACCCCCCCCCCCCGTGCCTTTTCTTTACTAGGACGAATTCTGCCTGAGTTGCATGTTTTCTACTCTTATATGTGATGTTGTGACTGTCTCTCTTTCTGAACCATGTGTTGGCTACTATCAAGCCATTTGCCAGACAGAAATTTAGAATGGCTTCTCCTTCTTTACTCCTGTTGCCTCACCCATGTGGACTCAGGCATTCCTCATATCCTGTTCTGTCTGTCCCGATATGTGCATTCAAGTCACCCATTATCAACACCAATTCATGTTGTCTTGCTTTATCTAGTGGATCCTGCAACTGCTCTCTGAATGCACTCTTTTCCTCACGGTCACAACCCTGCTGTGGGGCATAGGCTGAGATTATGAATACTGCCCTATCATTACACTGAAGCCTCTCTCTCACCACACTTCCCATACCATTTCTAGCCTGTCCCCCTACTGAGTAGTAGATCCCTTCCATCTTGTCTCTTGGATACATAGAACGTCCAGTCTCCTCCATATCATCACGTAATCCACTTTCAAGCTCTGTCCTGTCAGTGAACCTACATTAAGAGTAGCAATTCTCAGTTCATGTTTGGCAGGTTGATTGGTTTTACATCCAGATTTCACTCAACAGAGCTATCCCAGGTAACCCAGTCTGAGCAACTAGACACTGGCCGGTGAGTAGGTTATTGACCCAGGGCTGTTGGGCTTTATGGTGAGAACAGACTGCCCGACAGGGGCACATACACACCTCTTACTGTTAGCATGGGTCCCCGGCATAGGATGGAATAGGCTGTGTCCTCAACCCACTTATTACCGGTAACTACCCATGTCCATTTTGGTGACATTAGTCAACATGACTGAATCTCCTAAAGCCATATTTTACACCATCGAGTGGCTAGCCCTTCAACGACATACAGCTTGTGATCCATGTTGGTTAACTGATCACAAAAGGGAACTATTTGTTTTTACTTGTGATAGGCTGTAGTTTTGATCCATTGATTTTTTTTTTCTGTAGGTATGTTTTTCATGTGCCAGCATTGATCCCCTGTATTTTGCTGCTTGTGCATATCAATATTTCAAAACACAGACACCACAACATATATATATATATATATATATATATATATATATATATATATATATATATATATACGCACACACACACACACACACACACACACATGATAAAGCAGTATTTTTACCGTAAATAAGTGCAGAAGAAATTTTCTTTGTAACTTAAAAGTTAGGACTGAAATTGGGAAGTGTGATGGGAGATGGTCTTAATATCAGCTCAGTTTCCAGAAGAAGACAAAATATAATGTTAAGAATAGTGCTTTCTCCTCTGGGATGCAGCACTTTCCATTTCTCTTTGAAATTTAGTAAACGTTTTAAATATCTGTGGTATTTTAAAACAAGTTGTGTTCTGTTGAATTAAAATGACTGAACCACCTCATACTTACTGCTTCATCTAAAACTGTTGTATGGTAGATACTTGCGCTAAAATAAACATCCAACTATATTTTTCTGTTTCACTGTGCCACAACCTGTTTATGTTGTTCACTTGGGTTGATAGATTCAAGCCTGACCCTCCCCAAAGACAAACCAATGTAATTTACTGTTTTCTAGCATATAATTTACACTAAATCAGATCATGATGCACGTTGCTATGCTGCTGTTGTGTGCATGTACTTGTAGTTTATCTGGCTGCAAAATGTTATATCTATCAGACCTTCCTTTCAACAGTGGTATTATTTGCACTTGTGCAATGTGGTCTATGTCACAGTCTGTAATATTTAAATATCTATTTTTTTTTTCATTTATTTCATTTCCTAAACAGGTAATCCCACTATGTATAAGTCCATTATTTCAAACACGACCCAGGATTTTTATTTGTTTAAGTGAATTGCTTCTTTCATGCAGTCTGCAAGTAAATATTGAGTCAATCAGACCTAGTATGACAGAATAAAGTATATTAAGAGCAAGTAGCCTTATAGAATGTTCTGTTATTCAATAACACTGTTATTAGAAAGAACTGCAGAAGGAAATCTGCACTCAAATGGAACAGAATTAAATGAGAATCTAGCAGCTAT
This sequence comes from Protopterus annectens, assembly GCF_019279795.1. Taxonomy (NCBI): domain Eukaryota; kingdom Metazoa; phylum Chordata; order Ceratodontiformes; family Protopteridae; genus Protopterus; species Protopterus annectens. The sequence goes on from NC_056740.1 coordinate 218,736,138, forward strand.
GCTATTTGAAAACATCCTGTCCCTCCACAGCTATAAACTGTTTAAAAGAGAATTAGAATAGTTGTGTTTAGAGAAGGTAGCTGCTTTCTAGGGTTACCACCTGTCCCTCTTTATAAAGAATGGTGCCTACCCTTTTGCTCTGTTTAAATGTGTGATTGCTGAAGTTCTAGTTATATATTATAAAACATTTCTTAACCGTGAAAGTCTGACTTGGAACAAAGCCAATTTTCAGAGGAGTCACGAGGAGAAAAGCTTCATATGTATGTTTTTGTAACATAAATAATTTGTAACAAAATTTGTAAATAAAAATTGATAATATTGTTCATAAGATATTCATACAAACTAGAATATACATATAACTTTTGTGAATGTAATTGAAAGAAACCAACTAATATTCTTCAGCATTGTTCAACACGCTTTCCTTAGCTGTGATATATATACATTAGTATTCAAAATGATTAACCCCTACCATTGTTGGCTTTCATAAATCTAAGATTAAAATTCTTTTTTAATTCATACAATACTTCTTTTTCTTCATCATTTAAGTTAAAAAAGTGATTCTTATTCCTTTTACTTAAAATGTCTCCAATTTCATTTTCACAAACGTCTTAATTTTCTTTTAACGTATTATTCAATACAGGGTTAAACTCAAATGGTCTAATTAAAACTTGGGTGAAAAAATACTTTTCAAGAAATATTTCAGATTTCATTTTTATAAAGAAACGTCAGTTCTGCTAAAGTCCTGATTAAATTCATCCTGTGAGTTGGTCCAAAATTAAAACCTATCTCAAGAACTCGGACATGGGCTGAATTAAAATTAAAGTCAGATAAATTGAATATTTTCGTATTACGACTCACTAATTGTCCATCTGTTAATCCATTTTCTTCTGTCCACAGCTTCTCCTGCTGTTCCAACTCTGTGACTGCCTCCTGTTCCACGAGTCAATTTTTTTGGCCTTACATCAAACTGTTATTTTGAAAGATGAATTATGCCCTGGAGAATACAGGGAAAGTTCCAAAAAATCCTCCGCAGTATTTTCATTGGAAATCCAATGCTGAATTTCCTGTTTTTGAGATGATTGTAACTCCTCTGGGACATCATTGCTATAGGCAGGACCTGTAGTATTTGAATAACCAGGTTCAGTAGTAGATGGTGTATCTGCTTTCTCCATCCCCTTAAGGGTGGAAGTATCCTTAAACACCGCAAATGGCTTTTTCTTTTTGCTATTATTATTAAAATCAGGATAGGCAGAATTAGTTTCATAAGCCATCCTGTCTCTATGACTGTCTTTTTGTTTTCAGTTTTAGAACAGGTCCCGTAAGACTTAAGGGGAGGCAGTTACAAGAACAGGGTTGAAATGAAAGAAGCCGAATGGCAGGTTAAACTTAAAGCATACAGATTTCTTGGTTTAAATGACACGATTAATATTAAATTTTTTTGAAAGAAAAGAGTTTGAAAGTTAATAAGTGATTCTTATATGTTTTATAGTTGTGTGTGTGTGTGTGTGAGTATATAAACATGTATATATACATGTGTGTGTGTGTGTGTGTGTGTGTGTGTGTGTGTGTGTGTCTTTTTAAAAGATTTTTTGATACTTAAATATTTTAATTGGTTTTAAGATTTTATTGGGTGATTGAATGTATATATGGTATATATAGTTTGTTTCACAAATTGTTTCTGAAGAAGTCTTGTAAAGATGAAAGTTGTTAAATAAAATTAGGTTGTTCCTTCTATTATTTCATTTCCACTCTGCTTTTTTGTGTTTTTTTTTCATTATACATAAACAAAACATGTTTGAGGGATAAGTGTGTGTCTCAGAGATTACCCCTTCTGTGGAACAAACTCCCCATTCATGTAAAACAGAGCTCTTCTCTAAGCCTATTCAAATGCAGTTTGGACCAATGGATGGGAAACTGTAAATTTACAACAAGGAGTAGCCAACAACTGTACGCTGTGTAATTATTTAATAAGACATAAAACACAAGAGATAACAGACCGGTTTCGGCTAAGGTATTAACCTAGCCTTCATCAGTGTAACAAATACAGAACATCCTGTGATCATATATATATATATATATATATATATATATATATATATATATATATATATATACAATATCCTTAATTAATGCTGAAATGTTATTGGTGAGCTCATAAATATTCATTTAAACCTGGGCTGAACAGCCCTCCTAATTTAACAATCCACTTCTTTTCCATAGCATTCAATTTTTTGTGCCATCCAGTTTTGTGATTTCTATCACCTATTATCCTGTCTATAATTGTAAAATGAAAAGTCACTGTGGTGTGTTGTAGGGCATGTTTAGACAAAGCATTACTCATTCTTTTATGTCTGACATCACAAAGATATTCAGAAATACGTAACCTGAGGGGTCTAGATGTTTGTCCAATATAAAATGCGTGGCAACTGCAGGTAGCCAGGTGTATAACCCAGTCTGTACTGCAAGTGTAAATTCACCAATGGCTTGTTGCCTGTGGCTGTCATGCACAGGATTAGTTTGTAGGTTTCCTAAGTCAGAGGCATATACCAAAGCTGTTCTAGCCCATGGGCACGGGTAATTAGGAACACTAAGGCATGAATAGCTAGGCTGAAAAAGGCTATAGGTCTGTTAGCCTAGTAACTTCCTATGACTATGTCCTTAATATTAAGCTGTGCAATGGAAAAGGACTTTCTTATACATTAATGGATTAATGTGGTCAAAGGACAGTTTGTTGTCCAATTAGGATCCCAGGTCAATAAGTACTTAATCAATTTTCGGAGCTGTGCTGTTAATGTGATAGCTACAGTAGATTTCATGCTTGCTATACATCACACAAACAAACAGCTTCAAAAAAAAACTAAAACACTTCTTCCAGAAAACTTGGATCTGCCCCTGTCAGGATCCCACTTGACCACTCTCTTTCTCATTATTTATTTTATCTTTGCCAAATCTACTTAATCTCAATAATTTCTTGACTGCAAATTGCATACTCCTCTTTGTACTTGTTCTCAAATTATATGTATTTCTACATATTTCTGTGATATCTCTGTATATGTTAACAATTATGCTGTAGTATTACTACACTGTGTGTTATCTAATTAATAATCTAATCTGTGTTATCACATAAAGAATTACTTCTGAAGCTTTTCTCCTTGGGTCTCCACTGAAAATGGGCATGTGCTCAGTTGGACCAAACCGGTTAACAAATGTGAAATAAATAAATAAATAAAAATAAAGGTGTTTACTTTCATTCCATGGTTATGACACCAGCTATTTGTTTGGGAAAGGCCCTCTTACGGGATATTGATGTCTTTTGGAGAGTTTACGATGGCACCAAGTTTACAGTCATCTACTCGTGGTCACCCATTTATATTAAGTTTGACGTCCGAGAAGTAAATGCCAAAAAAAAGTTCTTAGGTTCATCGGTATGTAGTACTTTAACAACCATTAGGGCCTTTATAAGTCCAGCTATACAACCCAACTCAGCTGTGTTCCTGTCTATCATGGACATTTATTAGGAGGGGGTTGTTAGTTAGGAGGTTTCTAGAGGTTATGTAGGGGAGTATGTTAGTTTGGGCATTACAATCTGCCTTTGTCTGTCAGAGACAAGGTGGCCAGACCCAGGGTGAAATTCTGATTTCTCTTTCATTGGTCAAGGTTATTCTTAAAAAGGGTTAGGGATGGACTCTTCCTCACATGGATGGAGAGCCTGTTCTGGAGCATGGAGATCATCTGAGACACATATCTGTCTCACCAACATGTCTTGTTTATGTCACAAGCAAAATTAATTCCTTGGACTCAGCAGCTCTAATGCTGTTCATTTTGCAGATGTACAAAAGGTCCAGCAGAGCTGGATCTGAGGATGCTTTGCATTCCAGGCATTGATCACCTCTCAGTGACCTGTAGAAGACAGAGTATAGAGATAGGGCTTTAATGCAGTCTGTACAGGACAATGTGTTTATTCCCTGGATTCTTCTGGTAAGGAACTTTTGTGGGTGCTCCAACTGTTGCATGTATTTGGTCAGGTACGTACTAAAGCGGCATTGTACTCAATGATGGGTCTGATAAGGGCTGAGTAAAGTGGCAATTTGACTTCTTTGGCCCTGGATGCCATGGCTTTCTTATAAGTTGGGCAACATAGAATGTTGGTCAAAGGACAGATTACTGTCTACATATGTTCCCAGATCCCTGACTGCCAGGTCAACTCTTGATGTATCTTATTTCTGGAGTAATTAGCCTGGGTGGCAGTTTTCCCAAAAGGCACTACAATGCATTTCTTGGCATTGAGTTTTAATCTGCGACTTTGTCACTAGTCATTTGTCTGTGTTAAACCCTGTTGTAAGATGTTTGCATCATGAGGAAATATACTTACTGTCCCATTTTGCAGTCTTCTGTGATTCAGTCAAAGGCACTTGACATTAGCCTTTACCTCTGAGAAGTAGATGCCAAATAGAAGCAGTCCCAGCAGTGAGCCCAAAGTTACCCGGATGGTGAGCGGTCTCTTAGTGGAAGTCATGTCTTCAATCCTGGGTCTTGTCTGTGAGTCAGCTAGTAGTCCAGTGAATTATTTATGGATTTATACCCAGTTCAGTGAGTTTGTCAGTTATACCCGAGTAGGATATTGTATCAAATGCCTTGGCCAGTGCATGTAGGCAGTAGGCACCATTTTTCCCTTATCCATTGCCTTGGTGACCTTCTCAAAGACGTTTGGTCCTTCTCAAAGAAGTCTAACAGGTTTAGTAGACGTGACCTTCGCTTGACAAAGCCAAACTAAGTTGGGTCCAGTGTCTGAAGGTTACCTATGCCTTTGTTGATCATTTCCATGATAATTCATTCCATGGCTTTGCATATTAGACTAGTCTGACTAATAGGATGGTACTTTCCTGGGTCAGTTGATGTCCACCCTTGTGAAGTTAGATGAGTGTTGCTGTCCTCAATTCTCATGGTACAAAGCCTGTTTTAAAGCTATAATTGAAAAGACTTGATAATTGATAAGAATTGAAAAGAATAGCGTCAGAGTCCAGGTTTTAGCCTTAGTGAGAGTTGTCAGGACCTTCTCCGTGTTAAAAGTTGGGGGATGGAGTTATGCTATTAGGTATTTCATAGAAGGAGGCAGAGGGGAGTGGCCTAAGGACTGAACCCTGGAGTACACCACTTGAGACAGCTCTTTGGAGGAAGTAGAGCCACCTACCCTAACTTCCTGCATTCTATTTGTGAGCCAGTTTGCTGTCAAATGAATTACATAGGGATTAATATTTAGCTGAGAGAGTTTGTCAACAACATCTGACTTTAGTATGGTGTCAAATATCTTTTCAAAGTTTAGACATGTAGTGTGTGCTGATTTCTCTTCATCCATTGCTTCAGTAAACTTTCTGAAGAATTCAACTAAACAAAACAGGCAGGATCTGCTCTGGCTTGGTTCAAAAGTTTATAGACTACCTATTTCTTTATTTTATTAGTTCCATAATGATCCTTTCCATAGTCTTACAGATGAGGTTAGTCATGTTTAAGTATAGCTGTGTGGTTGATAAGATAATGTTTAGGCTCATTATTTCACTTAATGACTGGTTGGGTATGTGACAGATGCTCAAAAACCTTTTTCCTCCTTAGTTTAAAATGGACAAGCAAAATTTACCAAAATGCATTCATGCAAAACCTCAGAGTAATGAAAATGTTAAGCATGTAATTTCTGTAGTGTGTAGGCAGCCTCCTCTGTGACCCTTTTGTGGGGAGACTGCACACCCGCATCCTGTTAATAATTAAACAATATACGTATGGCAGAAAGTGGGTAGTCATATTTTATTTTACTCATACCTATGGGCTCACAAGGGTTTAGCCTGAAAGACCACATACACGTATAGCAGATATATCTATCTGTATATATATATATATATATATATATATATATATATATATATATATATATATATATATATATATATATATATATATATGTGTGTGTGTGTGTGTGTGTGTGAATTACCAAAAACAAATGTCTCACCTTAAAAAAGTACAGTATAAAGTGATTGCTATAGTAAACCCTTCTCTATGCTATGAGGTAAGACATCTGGGATCTGTTTCAGACATACTGACCATGTATAGGCCCGCATACATGGCTTTTGCACTTGCAGTGCATTGACTTAGTGTAATTGCTGCCATTGCAAACATGGCAGCCCCTACTAAAAGCTCATCAAGTTTTATAACAGGCAGAGCAGGCATGTATTATAGTAACACTGTGGTACTTTCTGAATGGTATACAGTCAATGAAATACTCGCAGGAAGAGTTGGTTTAAAAAAAATTCTTTTGCCACTGCTAGTGAGAAAAATGGTAGATGCAAACCAGAATGTGGTCAGTAGACATGTCTTTCATTGAGGCTATCAAATGTGTAGGTCTGAGATACAAGGTTTTCCTTTTGATTGCAGTGCACTTCAATATGAGGTAGAGCGTCTCTGTACAACGTGTTTTGTCTGTAAAGTTACAGAAGCTCAGAGAAAATATTTTGTTTTGTTAGAAAAACAAATATTTAATTTGTTTGTGAGGTTGTGCATTTTCAGAGATGTAGTACCTACCCCCCCCCAACCACACGTCTAATAAGAAATGACACTTGGACCTCATTAAAGCCAGAGAAATAGGTTATCAGCATTTAGAGCTGTTTTAGTGTTTGCTGTTGGTTTTTCCTGCTTGTCAGTAAATTTAAGCACTGACATACTCTGTTTCTCTGGTTTTCATGCCTGACTTACATAAATATTCATGTCATAAGTATATTAGTCCTGAATATTATAGTTCATTCTAGGGATTGCTATGTTTCAGTGATTTGTAAAACATTAATTATACGCATTTCTCATTGTCAGCGACAATGAACTTTCAGTAAGTTCTAAATGAAGCAAAAACCTTGTCAGGCACCATTTATGTAACTGACTCTCTGCATTATATGCACACAGAAAATGCATATTAATTCTGTATCCATTACTGATTAGGACAGAAGGGAATAGTTTTTCCAGGTACTAAAATGGTAGAACCTGAGTGTCTTAGATGGATTCTGTTGGAGGCCATAGTCAAACTGTGTATGTACATTTGAGTCCAGTACTTTCAGTATGAAGAATATTTTGAATGCTGGAAAATTAGAAGATTTTACAAAGCAGACTGTGACCATTATTTGACTGGAGGAGTGCTTATTTTTGTTACAGGGTTCTTGAGGTTCTGGAATTGATTCAAGAGCTGTCCTTCTTATGAGAGGAGACTATGTTAGAATATTAATTTCACCACCAAACATTACATTTCATTAAAACTAGTAATATCAAAATTCAATGATTGGCTTTTATTTTGGTTATATAAACACATTTGGCAAATGTTATAGTAGGAAACCAAATGCCAACGAATGCTTAATCAATGATCAGAACATCATCACAAGGTTAGTTTGAGAATTAGTACGTGTATGTGTGTGTGTGTGTGTGTATGTATATATATATATATATATATATATATATATATATATATATATATATATATATGTATAGATATAGATATATATAATGTATGGGGGGTACAGCAGCTTACCCCAAGCAATGGATAAATAAATAAATACATAAGTAAAAGTAAATTAAATATATATGTAAATATATTGAACATCACATACTCAAACATAACACAAACGCTCAATCTCTTCAGCAGAACTAGTGATTACAAAAGCAAGCAGGACACCTTGCACTTGTGATAACAAAAAAGAAAGGAACTTTTATGTAGAGAGCAAGGCCCCCTTACTTATATATACTAACTCCATGATTTCACAACAACCATGAAGGGGCTCCACCATTCAGAAGCAGTTCCTGCATTAGATTGTCAAAACTGAAGGTGCATTTCATGGTTGACAAAGTCACTATTTAACATTTTGACCTGTAATATGCAATAATATATCCACCCAAATGCCATTTCTTCGACAAATGCAGGGAACAGAATTTAATATCAACAGTACTGCTAGTCAAGCACTGGAAATGTCGATGGTGTGAAATGTCAAAATAGGTAATTAGGGGGTGGAGGGATGTGAGTGATTGTGCGTGTGTATGTGAGTTAGGGTTAGGGTCAGGCACAACTGAATGATAGGTGAGTTTGTGTATTTTAGGGTTTGGGTCAGGGTTAGGTTAGGAAATAGATGTAGTAATGTTTGTGTGTTTGAGAATATTTGTGTTTATGCATCTTGTGCAGTGGTAGTATTTTAGGAAGCTTTTTAAGAAGTTAAGGTATAGGGTGAGGGTTGAGGGAAGGAGCAACATTAGGGTTAGGGTAAGCACCCATTACTAAGGTGGTACAAGAGGGTGAGTGCACCTGCACACACCTTAGCAATGGGTACTAACCCTAACCCTAATGCTGCCCCTTCCCTCAACCCTAACCACACCTAACCTTCCTGAAAATCTTCCCATAGCACTGCCACTATTCAGAAGAATTTGAGGCTGGTGCTATGGGGGGGGGGGTTAGTTGGGGAGGGGTTAGTTGCTAGTATAGAGAGAGGAAGTAATTTTCCTTTCTTGATATTATTGCATTTGGTGTTTTTTGTGTTCGGTATTGTGTATGTTCAACTGTTTTGGTCTACGGTTCAATTCAGCATTAAATTAATTTGATCATACATAATAAAACTATATATATATATATATATATATATGTATATATACATATATATATATATATATATATATATATATATATATATAGGTTCATAGGTAGGTACTAGGCTATCTGCCCGAGGGCATTTATAAGCCTAGCCAGAGTGTGTCGGCTTTCGCCGCCTCATTGATAAATGAACTGATCTTCTGTCAAGCAGGGCCAGTGAAGTGATCCCAGGGATGTATTTTCTGTTATCCATCCACTCGTCAAGGTTTCTCTTGAAGACTGTTAGTGAGGGACTCTGCCTAATGTACTTTGGAATTTTGTTCCAAAGCATGGGGAGTCGCTGTGACAGGAATCTATCCCTCCAGCATGTTCTATTTTATTGTTGTGGTGAGGTTTAACTCACTAGAGCACGTGGCTCACAGTGACTTGGATTTCTTTAGGTGGAACATGTCCATCAATTCTGAGATGGACATGGCTTTGTAAGTCAGGCAGAGATCACCTCTGAGTAAGCGATATGCCACTGAGTACAGCCGGAGTTTTTTCAGTTGGACTGCATAGGACATATGTTTGAGGCCAGTAATCCTCTTGGTGAGGTACTTTTGTGGTCTTTCCAGCTGTTGGAAGTGTCTTGTAAGGTATATCCCAAATGGGGCATTATACTCTATGGTGGGTCTGATGAGTGATGAGTAGAGGGGCACTATAACCTCTTTATTTCTAGATGCAAACCCCTTAGTAATTAGATGGGCCACATAGAAGGATTTCCTAGCTACTTTGTCAATATGATTGTCAAAGAAGAGATTACTATCTACCTGGGTCCTCAGATCTCTTATTATCTCTTCTGTATTAAGGGGGCTGCACCCTATGTGGTAATTCGTGGGTGTTTTGTTTTGCCCAAACGGGATGACTATGCATTTTTTGGCATTTAGCTTGAGGCCATGACTTTGACACCAGGTGTCTGTCTCAGTAAGGCCCTTTTGGAGGATGTCCATGTCAGCTGGAGAGTCAGTTATGGCTCCCAGTTTACAGTCATCAGCAAACTTGATTAGCCATAGTCCTCATGTGTTTGCCTGTACTATTGAGAAGTATATGTCAAACAGTAAGGGTACCAGGACCGAGCCTTGTGGGACACCACTTGTGACTGGTTTAGAGTCGGACCTGGAGCCCGCTATTCTTACCGTGTGAGTTCTGTCTGTAAGCCAGTTGGCAACCCATCTCATAACGTAGGGGTTTATGTTCAGGCTGGTGAGTTTTTCTGTAATACCCGAGTGGGGAATGATGTTGAAAGCCTTTGTAAGGTCAAGGTAGGCTGTGTGAACAACCTTTCCCTCATCTATGGCCTAGGTGGCTGTCTCGAAGAAGTCAACCAGGTTTAGTAGGCATGATCTGCCCTTAACAAAGCCGAACTGGGTCGGATCAAAGCTTTGTAGGTTCCCAATGTCTTTGTTAATGAGTTCCATGATGATGCGCTCCATAGCCATGCAGACAAGGCTAGTCAGGCGATAGTTACCAGAGTCAGTTGTGGCCCCTCCTTTGTGGAATGGAATAACTGTTGCTGTGCACCATTCTATAGGCACATAGCTTGTGGAGAGGCTGAGGTTGAACAGCGTGTTTAGGTGGGGGGGTTAGTTTGTTCTGAAGTTCGTGCAAGACACAGCCTGGGACACCATCTGGCCCCATTGATGCTGTATTTTTGACTTTTGAAAGGGCTTTCACCTGTGCGGCTGTGATTTCTGGGACACTACACTTTTCTGGTATTGTTGTGGGGCCTTTTGGGTGTGAGAGGGGGGTGAAGTTTGTACTGAATCTATCTGCCAGGATGTTGGCAATATCAGTAGGTTCAGTATATTTTGTGCTATTTTGCACTAGTTCAGTGCATATCTGCGAGTTGCCACTTAGATTCTTAACATAGCTAAAGAAGGCTTTGTGGTTATCTTTTGAATATATTTATATAACTCATTTCATTGAAAGCTCATTTCACTGAAACTCAGCTGCCTGAGCACAATTCGCTAAAAGCTCACTTCATTGAAAACTCATTTGATTGAAACTCATTTCTTAGAAAGGTATATAGCTTCATAGATTGGTACTAGGCTATCTACCCTAGGGCCTATACAAGCCTAGCCATAACAATTCCCTGGATATTTCTTCCCATAATATTTACTTCCCTGGACCCCTGTCTAGCAGGGTGACTGACATGATCCCCAGGGTGAATTTCCTATTTCCCATTCAATCGTCAAGGTTCCTTTTGAAGAGGGCCAAGGAGGTGCTCTGCATGACATGTGTGGGCAGTCTATTCCAGAGTATAGGGAGTCTCTGGGTCAGGAACCTATCCCTCCAGCATGTTTTGTTCATTGTGATGACAAGGTTTAGCTCCCCAGAGTGTGTGGCTCTGAGGGATTGGGAGTTCTTTAAGTGGAGCATGTCTAACACCTCAAGGTTTGACATGGCCTTGTATGTTAAGCAGAGATCATCTCTGAGTAGATGATATGCCACAGAGTATAGCTGGAGTTTTTTAGATGGTCAGCATAGGGCATCTGTAATTCTTTTAATGAGGTATTTCTGCGGCCTTTCTAGCTGTTGCAGATGTCTTGTGAGGTACATACCAAACGTGGTGTTGTATTCTATAATGGGTCTAATGAGGGATGAATACAGTGGAACAATGACCTCCTTTTTTCTGGGTGAAAGGCCCTTAGTGATGAGGTGTGCCACATAGAAGGATTTCCTGACTGTTGTGGCAATGTGGTTATCGAAGGTGAAATCACTGTCCACCTGTGTCCCTAAGTCTCTCATCACCCTTTTGGTGTTTAGTGTACTGCCACCTATGTGGTAATTCATGTTTTTTCCCAAAGGGGATAACTATACATTTCTTGGCATTAAGCTTGAGCCAATGGCTCTGGCACCAAGCATCTGTTTCTGTAAGTCCTTTTTGTAGAATATCCATTTGGGGATTCAATAATGGCTCCCAGTTTGCAGTCATCTGTGAACTTTGTTAGCCAGAGTCCCTTAGTGTTGGCCTGTACTTCAGAGAAGTAGATGCCGAACAAGAGAGGTCCCAGGACTGAACCCTGAGGTACTCCACTTGTCACTTGTCTGGAGCTGCATTTGGAGTCTGCTACTTTTACAGTCAGGGTTCTGTCAGGAAGCCAGTTGGCAACTCATCAAGTGACGTCGGGATTTATGCCCAGCTTAGTAAGTTTATCTATGATTCCAGAGTGGGGATGGTGTTGAAGGCCTTTGCCAGGTCCAGATAGGCTGTGTGGACCACCTTACCCTCATCCACAGCTCTGAAGACTGATTTGAAGAGGTCAATCAGGTTCAAGAGACAAGATCGGCCCTTCACAAACCCAAACTGGGTGGGGTCCAGTGTTTGAATGTTGCCAATGGCTTTGTTTATAAGTTCCATTGATAATACGTTCCATGCCCTTGCAGATCAGGCTCGTCAGACTGATGGGATGGTAGTTCCCGGGATCCAAGGTGGATCCCCCCTTGTGGAGTGGGATAACTGTAGCCGTGTGCCACTCACTGGGCACGAAGCCAGAGGTGAGGCTATGATTAAACATGACACTTAGGTGAGGTGCCAGTTCATTTTGTAGTTCATGTAGTACACAGCCCGGGATGTCATCTGGTCCCATGGATGCTGTATTCTTAGCTTTGGAGATTGTGGTTTCTATCTGTGTGGCCATGATTACTGGAATTTGGCAATCTTTTGGTATTGAAATGGGCTCTTTAGGTGGTGAAAGGGGCGTGAAGTTGGCAATAAATCGATCTGTCAGGATATCAGCAATATCCTTGGGATCAGTATATTTAATGCCATTCTGTTGTAGCTCAGAGCATATCTGAGCATTGGCATTTAGATTCTTAACATAACTATAGAATGCCTTGTGGTTGTCTTTGGAATCTTTGGCAATTTTATTTTCGTAACTAGCTTTGGTGGATTTTATGAGGGATCTCAGCTTCTTACTGAGGCTGGTAAGGGGGTTTTCTGCATCCTGGGATTTTCCTCTTTTCTGCAACAGTTTGTTCCTTCTGTTGTATAGTTTGTTTATGACAGGGAACCACCAGATTGGCTTCCTTTTTTGGAAGAGAGTGTCTTGGTTCTATTTGGGATGGCACGATTCATGCACGAGTGGATGTGCTTGTACAGTGCCTTAGTGTATGATTCAGCAGTCAAACTTTCAGCTCCCGTCTGCATGGGTGTCATGAAGTTTGTCACTTCTGACTTGAGTAGCATGAAGTTGGTGTTAGAGAAGTTTTTTACGGAGGTTTCCTTACTGGGGGGTGGGAGTGGGGGTACGATGTGAATGTCAAGGGTGATTTGCTTATGGTCAGACCTGACCAATGAGGGGTGACCACTGGTGTGGAGCATCTATCTTCTATGTTGGTAATGACCAGGTCTAGGATATTGGAGCCCCTGGTGAGACAATGGATTAGTTGATCCAGGGCGTTGGAATTTATGAATTCCAAGAACCACTGGGAAAAGGTGTTGGTACCCGAGTAGTTTTCCCAGTTAATGGCAGGGTAGTTGAAATCACCCAGTATCAGGGTGTTTGGGTGTATCTTAATATTTTCCAGTATGTTTAGAAAGGTATAGTGAGAATCTTGGGGCATGGTGGGGGATCTGTAGCAAGCTAAAATTTGGATTGCAGTCTTACATAGTGTTAGTTGCACCTGGAGAATTTCAGATGCATTGTGTTGGGCAACTAGCCTGGAGGTGTGAATATCCTTGGTGAATATGGGCACTCCTCTACCTTTAGTGTTTTGGTCTTGGTTTGGTGCCAGAAAGTGTGGTAAGAGTTGTAGCCTGGTATTGCAGGGGTGCTCTCTGGAGCCTTGAACCAGGTCCCAGTTACTGCACAGATATCGATGTTCTCCATTTTTAGGAGTGTCTAGAGAGAGTGCTTTTTGAGGTTTAGACTTCTAGCATTGAGTAGCATTACCTTCATATTTTGCATGCTTGTATCTGGTATGGTGGTAGTTTTGTCCTTTGAACCTTGCCTAAAAAAAGGCACTATAGGGGTGGCAAGAGCTTTAGCCAGTAACCTGAATCCCAGGGGTGACAGGTGCAGACCATCTCTGGCAAAGCATCATGGTTTGTCGATCATGTCATCCCAGGCAGACAGATACTGGATCCCCTTTGAATGACACCAGAAGCTTATACAATTGTTGAAGTCAGTCATTTTGTCCTTATACTGTGGTATATACTGTGGTATAAAGAAGAGGAAGTAATGGTATGATGACTGCAAGCTATAGACAGACAACAAAAGAAAAAAAAATACAGATCCTCCTCTCTTACTATTAGATGATAGTTATTGTTGAAATGGCTTGTAGCAGTGTAGAAAGATGGTAACACTGGCGCTGAAAAATGTATACATGAGTAAGAACCCAGTGTTAATGAAGTGAAAGTAGCAATAAAATAACACAAGAAATTAGTTTTGGCTAACATCAGTCATTCTGTTTATCTGACCTTTCATGATGAATTTTACTTTTATAAGTGTTTCTTAAGTAACAGCACTTAGAAGTTTGCATAGCAAAAATATTTTGGAGAAGTTAATGATATGTTTGTGCTCTGCCAAACAAAAGTATGTAGAATGCAATGTATCCAGCTTGTCAGCTTTTATGCTGCTATTTCGCGCTAACCATCCATACCTCTCAACCTGTAAGGTAAACACCTTAACCACTATGCCAACCTCCCACTAAATTAGTACCAGGCTAACTGCCCTTGTGGGCCATTCCAAGCCAGCCAATTACCCCACCTCTTAGCACAAAACAATCTGGGCAAAACCTGAAATAATTGGGGGAACAAAAGCCCCAAAAATAGAGACATATTTTACATATTGCTCTTATAAACTTAGAAAGTTGTTAGAATAACAGGATTAGCATGCTTTTTCTAAAGGATACAACATCTGAAACCATATGTTATTGTTTATTGACTTCAATCTTCAGTGATTTGCCAGGAAAAAAAAATAAACATACATTTTATGAGAAACAGATCAAACATTTGAGGCAAAAATCTGGACATTCTGAAAAAACTGAAAAAATTTGGACAGTTGAGATGTAAATGTATGCCCCCCCCCTCCCCCCACAAGTCTTAGTACCAAACAGCACTGCTAAAACTGTGACAGTTCTCAAAGTTCCTCCTGCTTTCTGAACTCTGTATGACTTTCACAAGGAGGGTCTTCTATCTCCTGAATGGACTTAGCCAAAAAACTACTAATTTTCACAAAGGCCAGAAAATGAAGGGTGAAATGAGACTTGTGCGTATGCTTCCATTAGTTGTAGCATGCATACCAGAGGGATATGGTTTGCATACTTGATTAGTTGTAGCATGCATGCCAGAGGGATAAGGTATGTGTGCTTCCATTAGTTGTAGTGTGCATGCCAGAGGGATAAGGTATGCATGCTTCCATTAGTTGTAGAGTGCATGCCAGAGGGATACGGTTTGCACACTTCATTAGTTGTAGCATGCATATCTTATTCCCCTAGCATGCCGCCTAACCCAGCCACCTACAGGTGTCACCTCTGCAAAGCTAAATCATCACCCTGCCCTTAGGAAAGGAGATGAAGACATTGGATGGCAGCATATTTTTTTTTGCTTTCATGTGAACACAATTTCTCCCCACACTTTGCTTTCCCATGGCACAGACTGATGCTGTGCTTATACAAAAGTGGGCAGACACACCCTGCTTTTCATTTAGGGAGTAGCTGGCACATTTGAGCAGGTGTTTATTCTAAAATTTATATTTAAGCACAGTTCAGTATTTAACACTGGGGCAGTACTGCATTTCCCTTTATTAGTTATTGGAATCCTATGCATTAAAATGAATGTAAGGACAGCTGGAGACATAAGAACAGCACTGAGGAAATGAAGTCTAGGAAAGGAGCATGCTCAGATGAAGTCAAGAAAGAAACAGCCATGTTGTTGGGTGAGTTAGGGGAAAAATGGCTCCAGAAGGTATTCACAACAGTATGGAGAGAAAGGTGTATCCCAGATATGTGGAGAAATAGCATTCTAGTGCCTGTGTACATGAACAAAGGGGACATTCATAACTATGGGCAGTATAGAGATATCAAAATCCTGTCACAGTACATGTAAGTTAAGCAGAGGGTGACTGATAAATGAATATGCAGAGTAGTAGAAAGGAAGAAGGGAGATGAGCAGTTTGGATTCGGATCAGGATGCAGCACAACTGACCCGATGTTTACAGTGAGACATATAGTTGAGAAGAAGCTAGAGTTGAAGAAATAGTTCAAATGGGCATTCATAGACTTAGGTTCATAGGTTCATAAGAGGTTAGTAGGCTAGCAGCCCTAAAGCCCTTACAAGCTTAGCCATGTGTCAGAGAAGAAAATAAAGAGTTCCTTTCATGAAGGAGAAGACAGACAGTCACTAAGTGAAGATAAACAGAGGTAGGTGCCGGACTCGGCTCTGTCTACAGAATCAGATGAGAGGAGAAGATATTTTGGTTTATCCCTATTTGTGGAACTGCAAAGAATGCTGGTGCATTGTTTAAGTATTGTACTGTTCATTTATTTTGTCAGCTACTATCCCTGTCTGTATGGAAGTACTGCATCTGAATGTAAAGAAGCATTGTTTCTGATTACTGCTAAAATCTTTCAGCCTGTATTTTTTGTCAACATCTGTGGTTGTTTATTGCATTATTCTGCCAAAGTCTTTCCTCAGCTTATTTATTACATTAGTGGATGTCTGAGGGAGTAATCATGGAGCGGAGACTTTCTCTAACATTATCTGTATATGAGTGGGAAAACATTGTCAGTTATCAAGAAGTGAGTATTTTGGGTAACTAATTTTCAAAGATTATCATATACTTCCCTTGTAGTTCCAAGCTGTGGTTGGACTGCTCTGGTGGTGGTGTACTTCAGAGGTAAAATCCTATCTTTTGCCCATAGTGATGAAGTGTTCTTGCACCACATGACCTCCCTAACTGTGGAAGTGTATTAGCAACCTAATTAAATAATTTCATTTAATTTTCCCTCACACAAAGTTATTGCTATCCTTTTATAGTCCAACAGTCTATCAGGTTGTATTATTCTGTGCAATATTTTACTTGAAGGCCTCACCTTGCGTTTCGCGCAGAAGTGGGCATGTTGCAAATGATTGATGACCAGGTCTGCTTATGTAATGAGCCATGATTGACATGGTATTCAAACAATGCAAACGAATAGACTTTTTTTTGCTAAAAATAAAAGCACACTCTTGAAGAATTTTAGTTGCTTGTTATAACATTTTGAAGTATTTCAGGTACAAAAATAATAGCTTTTTTGCTAAAATAAAACCCCACTCTTTTTTAGAATTTTAGTTGGTTGGTAAGAGATTCAAATACAAAAATAATAGCTTTAGTCAACTAATAAAGGGAACTTAGAAAAAAAAGGACACTTGCCATTTTCATATGCCCCTCCTCGACAAGGACACACCTGCCCAACTAAGGGACTGCCCAGTCTAAAGAAAAACTGGTGGTAACCCTAGGTCAGGACAAGAATAAGAAGTGAGCTTATATACTTTATTTCTGAACAAAAAAATGTAGCTCCTGATTAAATCATTAGCTAAAAAGTGACCATGTAGTTTACCGTTTAAAAGAAAATATACTTTGCAGACAACCAGATGCAGGAACAAAACGAGTTTCTGAAATATGTCTTTTATTTAATAAATACGCATTTCTTTGTTTATATTAAAATAAGAAACAAACAATTGTTCCCGAAGACAACACAAGACATGTACTAAAAGCCGGACAGTTTATTAACAGATTTGAAATGTATTTTCGTGACTAGGCATATGTTATAATGGTAAATGCAAGTGGTCTAGCTGAAAAATAATAATAATAATAAAAAGTCACTTCACAGAAGCTCTTGTAATTTTCCCTCTATGAGAGATATAAAGACTAATTAATAGCCCAGAATGACTATTGCCAAGTCAGCATTAGTTTATTTCAGTTTTCTGCTTCAGTGGTCATTGGGTAAGGACAGTCACATATGTCTTACAGGTAGTATTTACTTTCTAACTTTACCCTGTTTGTATCATTTACTTTCTGACTTTACCCTGTTTGTATCAGAGTCCAACACCTACTTCAGAAAGCTCAGCTTTACTGACTATATGGCACGTTTCCCACTCACTAAGAAGCAGTAGTGCACCTCAGCTAGCAGGTATTGCGGCTGGTTGCAGGATTCTTCGAGGGAATACATATTCATTAGTGCCCGATTACGAAATAGCATGAGCGTGGGTTTTGGGCAGAGCATGATACTGCGCATCTGGTGAGGCCCTCAAGTAAAATATCACCATAAGCCAGTAATATTGCAATAGGGAATGGATGGCAAACTGATAACAGGTTCATAGTTACTAGGTATTTTCACCAAAGAGGACATTCTTAGTAGGGCAGCATCCACCTGCTGTGGGAGTGGAACCCACAGCCTTCTGCATCAAAAGCAAGTACAGTACCTGTTGTGCTATTAACAATGCAAGCAGACCCAGCATCAGCAGCACTAAACTTCTCTTCCCCTGCAGCTCTCAGCTCCTTGTAAAATCTGCTTGACACTCAACTGTATCTCTCAACTTTGCAGCACAAGAAATCTGGAAAAAGCCAAAATGTATTGGGGGGACAAAAACCCCAAAACTAGGGACACATTTTAAACATTGCTTGTTTAATCTTGGAAAGTTGCTAGAATAAAATTCCGCATTATGACCATACATTTCACTGCCAAGTCTTGAATCCAGGACCCTGTGCAAAACAGCCAGAGCAACATACCACTATGCCAAATCAGCTGTTTTGTGAAAGAGAGGAAGACAGTAACTTAAATGGCTACCATTTAGTGAATTCAGTTCTCGGGATATCACAACTACAGACAGCTGCTTGAGAACTAACACAATAGCAAACAGCTTCTAAACTATAAAAAGATCTATTCTACTTACCAAGCACAATCAATGAGACACACTGTCAAGATACATGCTATCACTTCCTGCCAATTCACAACCTTCCTCTGTACAGACATTGACATTCAAGGGGCAGTCTGATCCTGGCAGGCAAAATTCAAATGATTTTTTTCATTTAGACTGCAGTTTGTAGAATAACTTATACATAACAGAGTCAAAGGAGATATGAATGCATTATGTAGGTGTGGGTGTGCTGACACAACACACATTTTACAGAGATATAGTATAGAAAAAGACAAGTAACAGAATAAGGCGATATTTTACTTGAGGGCCTCACCAGATGCACAGTGGCAAGCCCCACCCAAAACCCACCCCCATGCTATTTCATAATTGGACACTAATGAATATGTATTATCTTGAAGAATCCTGCTTACCAACTGGAATGGGTTTCCTACTCACTTATAGTCAAGATATAAAACAAGTTTTTAATGTAATAAGAGACAGTTGGAAAATACTAACAGCAGATAAGACGATTAGACATATTGTAGGAGACACCCTGAGATTCTGCTTTAAAAACAGATATAACGTGAAACAGCTTCTTCGGAGAGAAAGAAACAGTACTGATAGAATGGTTGACAGAAAGCAAGGAATATTTACCTGTGGGAGATATAAAGTCTGCTCTTATGTTAATATCCACAGTCGTTTTCAACATCCTATTACCAGAAGGGAATATAAATTGGATAGATCTGCTGATTGTAATACCAAAAATGTGATTTATGTAGTAACTTGTAATAACTATTCCAGTTGTTATAGTGGAAAGACCAACTATCAATTTAAAATTAGGATTTTGAGACACATAAGTGATATCAGACACAAAATTAATACAAACACTTTATTTCAACATATTGTACAATCTCCTGGCCATGATTTTCATTTTATGGCTTTAGAGGTTATTAGTGACAGTTTAAGAAGAGGAGATTTATGGAATATTACTGAGGTGAGAGAAGTTAAATGGATCACAGACCTGAGAGCTGATTGTGAACCTGACTTAAATGGAGTGGTACCTTTAAAGCCGGTATTAAGAAGGCATCAACTCAGGAGATGAATTTGATTGGTTAAGCCACCTTTAAATGATCCTAAATATAGGAATGTATTTTATGGATCTGAAGGTTTTACTGAAAGCGCTTATCCTATTTTACGATTTTAACGTTTTTTACAAATTCATTAATAAAGATTTTCTGCTGTGTGGGATTAGCGTCATTTGTTTTTACTCTTATCAGCATTATTTGGAATAACTTGACAGCTATGCAGCTGTGAAAATGGTGTACAATTAGTTCTTGATTGTATTTTTTTTTTAATTTGAAATGCATCATCTCACTATCTGATTTGCTGTGACCCATTTTTTCCTTTGTGATGTGAAGAAGCACCTGCAATCCTGTGTTTTCTTTCCAAAATGTAAAAATAATTTGTCAGGAAAACATATAATTACATATTAACTTTCAATTTCCCAGAAGATTTTGTGAGCTCTGATGTTGTTTTTACAACTTATGAAGCACCCAGATCTAATAAAATTGTGACACAGATTATGAAATCATTTCTTAGGTGTGAGGAATGCACATTTTTCAAATTGTCTGATTGTCTGTCAGAATGATCATATAACCACAGACAGTTTAACTGGCAGCATCATCCACCTAATTCTAAAAGTCATGATTATGAACTAAAACTGGGCTATATGCTCCCCCATATAAGCTTCCAAAAGATCACTACAATGTGAATATAAATTAATTATGAGCTTGTATCTTTTCTAAATAAATAAGCTGAAAACACGAAGAGATATCCCCCAACCAAAGCTTGGAATTGTGTTGAAAGTGAAGAAAGACTGAATAAAAAAGATTTTTCACTGGTGAAGTCCAGAAAAGCTGGTGTCTATGAATGATCTACTTTCATATTGTTCTTTAGTCTAAGGGCTGAACAGTTTGAATAAGGTACAGTAGACCTCTCTGAAAAAAGGATGTTACTTTTCCAGAATATGTCTCATGCATTCACTTAAATATCTTATCCAGATAGGTGTTGTTATCATGTTTGCTTTAATGTTAAAATCTTGGGCACATTGATTTCTCTTCCCAGGTGTCCAGGAGGAAAAGAAAGACTGGATTCACTTTTCAGTTCCATGCATGTGATAGTGTGTATTGATACAAGGCACTCTTGGTCCCCCGGGGAAATTATGGCATAACCAGAAAAGCAATCCACCAGGACCCAATTAGAAAAGAAAAACATCCATTCTAGTCACAGTATCATGCCTTGCTGCCTAATGGTCAGCTTTCACCTACTTAGAAATTTAGTACAAGAATGAACTAGCTTATAATAGCTTATAATGGGCAGTAGACAGTGGAGCTGACCTTTAATGGAGAACAAACAATATGCATGTTCTAATATAGTTTACATATAATCTTCTTGCATAGATGCAGAATGGCAAAGGAATGATATGCATTAATATCACTAGTACCTGTCCAATTCTTCCATTTGGAATCACAGAACCTCAGGAGTCACCTACTTGTTATGGTCATTCTTGGTCACTAATCATCGTGGATTCTGTGAGAAAAATGTGGGAACTATTGCCTTGTAGCACTACAAGAACACTGTAAAATTGGAAAAGGTATAGTTAGGATCCTTATGTGATAAAACACTGTTCTATCTCAAGGTATTAATTTCAGTAATGTCAAATTACCTGCTGTGCACCTAATTATTAAAAAATAATATTTGGTACTAATTACATTAATGCCCACATGATCAAAACATGCTATCACTATTGTTATGGGGCAGTATTTCATCAGCCATGTTACTGTAGTCAGAAATGTCACTTTACCTGGCATGCAGCAACTTTGGAATTAGAATAATAAAGTTCAGGGTGCTGGGGTCAGAGCCTTCTACTTGGGGGATGAAATGGATGGCATGCCGATTTACAAAAATTATGTTTTTTTCTTTTTGTTGTCTTTACTGTTTGTCCATGCTTGACTGTCATTGTAGGTGTTTGCTGACTAGGTATTAACAAACTTGTTAATAGTCAGTAGTCATATATTCCAAAAAGCCTCACCCATTGTTGAGAATAATCTGCTAGGAATGAGTTTAAGAGGTTGCTGTGGCCTTTTAGGAAACTATTCAAAGAGCGTATTGGAGTGGTCACTAATGAGTGGAGGTAGTACCTGCACATTAAGAGTTTTATCAGAACTATTGCTGCTCCCAGTATCCAAATTTAACAAAGGTGTCTATATCATTTAATTGAGTTAAAGTTCCATCAAATTGCAACTTATGAGGGGAAAAATTGTAAACTTCGTAAACCTCTCAATAGCACAACTGGAAAATAAATGTGACTGGGGGTCCTGAAGTGGGCAGGTCCATTACATCTCCCTTCTTGGAGTTGACGGGATGCATTTGATGGTTTTCCTTCATCAGTTTACAGATAGACTGTACCTTGGCAAACTGAATGACTCCATAGCAGTCCATAACAAAGATATCCTAATAAGGTCAAATAAATGTCCACTAATGTCTTTACTGGAATAGTAGTTACATTATTATACCAGGGTATGGGATCCAGAGATAAATCAGCAAGTAGTGGTGAAGAGACAGTATGGGGCAAACAGTGGACTAAAAGAAGCATGATTGAAATATTTTCCCTAATTTGTTTTGGTAATTAGAATGGATTCCATAGACTTGCACAGGGGTGAGGTATTTTGATTATTTAATCATAACCCCATCAGTGGATCTGTTACCATGTCTATCACATGTGAAATACCAATAATTAAGTTTACATTTAAGTAGGAGCAATGAATCAAGATTCAGTGAAACCAGTTAAAAAGGATCAAGGTGATATTCAGGATCTATAAGATAAGCTAAGTGTCAAAACTCGTCATTTTTGTTTTAGGTAGATACAATATTCAGGTGGTCTATTTGGTGTTTATCAAATCAAGTAAAGGAAGCAGTGGACAGTTTAGTTACACTTGGAGGGGTCATATGGTTTTAATACTGTTAATGGCTAAGATAAGGGAAGATGTTACCTCTTTAGAGAAGAAGGCAGTTCTATAGCTACTAAGCTAATCTATTTGGAGTTGACTGGGAGTGGACCATAAATAATGAGGAATGTGTGCAAAAAAAATAGTGTAGCTGGAGTGGAATGTTTTTTAAAAGGGTAACAAGAAGAGCAGCGGAAGATTAAAAGTGGTGTAGTGACGTAGTGAAATGATTTAAAGCAGTGCAGTGATGTAGTGAAACAATTTAAAGCAGTGCAGTGATGTGAAACAATTTAAAGCAGTGTAGTGACGTAGTGAAATGATTTAAAGCAGTGCAGTGACGTAGTGAAATGATTTAAAGCAGTGCAGTGACGTAGTGAAATGATTTAAAGCACTGCAGTGATGTAGTGAAACAATTTAAAGCAGTGCAGTGACGTAGTGAAATGATTTAAAGCAGTGTAGTGACGTAGTGAAACGATTTAAAGCAGTGCAGTGACATAGTGAAATGATTTAAAGCAGTGCAGTGACGTAGTGAAACTATTTAAAGCAGTGCAGTGATGTAGTGAAATGATTTAAAGCAGTGAAGTGAGGTAGTGAAATTATTTAAAGCAGTGCAGTGATGTAGTGAAACGATTTAAAGCAGTGCAGTGATGTAGTGAAATGATTTAAAGCAGTGCGGTGATGTAGTGAAACGATTTAAAGCAGTGCAGTGACGTAGTGAAATTATTTAAAGCAGTGCAGTGACGTAGTGAAATGATTTAAAGCAGTGCAGTGATGTAGTGAAATGATTTAAAGCAGTGCAGTGACAGTGAAACGATTTAAAGCAGTGCAGTGGCATAGTGAAACTATTTAAAGCAGTGCAGTGATGTAGTGAAACGATTTAAAGCAGTGCAGTGACGTAGTGAAATATTTAAAGCAGTGCAGTGACGTAGTGAAACGATTTAAAGCAGTGCAGTGACATAGTGAAATGATTTAAAGCAGTGCAGTGACACAGTGAAATAATAAAAAGCAGTCTAGTGACATAGTAAAATGATTAAAAGCAATGTAGTGACGTAGTGAAATTATTAAAAACAGTGTAGTGATGTACTCAAATGCACGTATATAGACTGGATGGTTTGGGAATGTGCTTTTATTAGTTCAGGTGTGGTATGGTAGCTATGATACCCACTGAGGTAGTAATCTGTAGCTTTGGAATCAGTTGCATATCTTACCCAAGTAATACATAAAGGAGACTTCTACACTGAACTTGGGTAAGGAAGTGAAGATTCAGCTGTTTATAGTGGCTGTAGTTCTGGTTCTGTCTTCTGGAAGATTACTGCTATGGTAAGAAGAAAAAAAATACCCCCAGTTTGGAACTACAGATGAGGTATCTACTGTCTAGACAAACAGTTCTTATCTAAACCTGAAACCAGTACCCTGCAAGTAGACCTGGAACCAGTTCAGAGTTCCAACAGTGAGTCTAGCCTCCCAGACTGTTTTGAAAAGCAGCTTGTGGTCCAAACTTTAGTCAGGTCCATGAATGCTGCACTAATTCACCAACCCTTATCCCTACCTTTGTCGACATAATCAGTTTTTACATTGCTCTGGATGCTGTGTTGCTCTTAATGTCATACATGTGGAGGTCTGTAAGTGGGTTCACAACTATGCTTTCTAATATATTGGCTAGCTGGTGAAGACAAGATATTGGTCTGAAGTAGGTAATGACATTGAGTCTTAATGAGTTTCATTATTGGACAGCAATGGTTCCTTTACATTTACCTTAATAGGCAGCAAAAGAAAATAAATAGATGCAAAACATGCCAAAAGAGCTTCAATGAAGTCTACACATAATTTTAGAAATCCAAAGAGAATGCCTGAAACACTGCTGAAACAATGACTGGAAGGACAGTGAAGATTTTTAATCCTTAATGGCAGCATGTTCTTGTAGTGGAATGGAATTGTTTATGTTAATTTATTTTAATTTCATGAATAAGACATAATTACATCATTCCATGATCCTGTTCTGGATAATGCTGTTTTCCTTTAAAATAACCTTTCTTTGTCTTGCTTAATTTTAAACATTTAAAGCCCAGGCCTTCTAAAAATTAAGAATAGCAAATATGCACTAATGAATGCCATTGAGGCAAAAAGTAAAATGGAATTATTTTTTCTGCATAGATCAGAAGCCATTATTTAAAATGCTAGGTTTAACTTTTGTTATAGACATAAAGTTTTTATTTACTTCAAACATGCATATAGCCAGACTGTTGGTGATGAATGGTAAGCCATAAATTAATTAAGTTATTTTCTTTAATAACATTTCCTTCACAAATTGACAGATAAGTAGCTCACACTTAAAATATTTGTAGACGTTAAAAATATAGCATCTCTTCTAAAGGGTTTGCTCATTTGCTACTACCAAATAAAATTACTGATGACTAACGCAATACAACACAGTAACTGGTACAACTAAAGGAGGAGCAAATGTTTAGCACAAAGAAAGTAGTGGGACTCTGAAATGTAAATTATACCAATAACTTATGGGAGCTCTCCTAGTACTCATGTGCTCCCCAGGGGTCATCTATTCTTAGTCGTCAGGGTATTATCACACCCAGTTCTTTTTTAAACATTGAAACACATGACCCTAGAGGGTAAGTCTGGGCCAAGTAGCTTATTAACAGAATTTGATAAAAACAAATAGAAAAGAAGGATTATGTGTCATGGTGTATACCTCATGGAACAAACTACCACTGTCATTTATACATTGATTTCTCTGCACCTCACAAAATGATTTACTGGGTGATAAGAAGTGCAGGCATTATGTCCTATCAGGAAAGTTTGTAGAAGATCAGTAGACCATACTTGTGATATTCAGATCTATTAACCTGTGACCCTAATCTCAGGGTATACACTCCAGAAACGTAGGAATACTACTGTACCAGTCCTGGTCAGGCTACATCTGAATCATATCTGCAGTTCTGGACAGTATCATGGAGAGGGACATCTGGCTGCCAGAAAAAGATCACGGAAAGGCATCAAAAGCGAATGTAAGATGGAGAGAAAAGGGGACAGGAAGAGATTAGTGTAGCTGAGATTCTGCTCACTAATAGCCAGAAGAGACAAACAGCCATGATATTTGTGCAAAAGATCATGTTAGGTGGATATGAATGGGTCACTCTAAAGCGGAATGGTAGGGAGAAGCAGGATGCACAAGCAGTAGATTGTTTAGCCTGACATCTCTAAATCTGCAAAAATAATAATAAACAAATACTGTGAGCTATCAGAGTGGCTGGTGGAAAAGAAAGTTATGTATACATTCAAAAAGGCATGACACGGGTACAGAGAGGGGGAAGGGGGACTAGATAGATGGAAAGTAAACAGTTAATTTTACTTCCGTTGTAAACTAGATAGCCTAATTGTCTTTCTGCTACCAAACAAATGTAATCCCTTGCATACCATGCATTTTATTAGGACTGGAGATGTCTGGATGCCAGCATTCTTTTATCTGTCTCAATTTAGCTAGCTTGCATGGAGTATAGCTTTCGGTGTTTAACTTTTTTATGTCTATGCAGAAAATTAAGTGTTTTGATTTTTTTTTTTTTGGCACTTGCTTTTATTGTAATTTCTTTCTGCCAGAAGCATATTTGTATTGTTTCATATCTATTCATTTTCTGTGGCAAACTACTTTTTAAATGCTTCACATGTCTCATGGTTTTCATGTGGGGCAGGGTGGTAGAGCCTCAATCCACCATAGAATGAATCATTGTGTCCCTGCGGTCTGTTTCTGGTATGATTCAGCTTGTGTTTACTGGTGTGATTTGGCACTGATCAGAATAAAGCCCTACTTGTGCAGTTTTTCAAGCCTTTGATTACAGTGGTTTTATTTTAAATGACTGTTTTGAATACTTAGGCTGTTTGTTATTTTAATTCAAACATTAACAGGCCATGGACTGTTAGCGTCTTATTTCATATAAAAGGTGGACTTTAACCCGCCTTTAGTAGTACACTACATTTTCAAGAAAAAATGGTAACCTTTTTGTTGTGAGATGCATTGCTGGCCTGTTGCGTTGCTGTCTATGTGCAGAGGGCTGTGTGTGAGTTTTGAATGTTTTTTATCCCGTCTGGAGATTTTCATGGTATGTCTTCCCTGGGATATTTTGCTTATCTTCAGGTTGCAGAGTTCTGG
This sequence comes from Protopterus annectens, assembly GCF_019279795.1. Taxonomy (NCBI): domain Eukaryota; kingdom Metazoa; phylum Chordata; order Ceratodontiformes; family Protopteridae; genus Protopterus; species Protopterus annectens. The sequence continues at coordinate 218,762,795 of NC_056740.1, forward strand.
AATATATGAGGAGATTTAAGTATTTTGGTTAATCCATGCAGCATATTTGGGCTGAGGATATGCTTGGGTTGGTTTCCTGTCATTTATATAGTGAAATGCACTTATTTTTATTAAGTAAGATGTTGATTCCCAGTGAAGCTTCTGATTCATAATAAATCTGCATAGGAAAAGTAGCATTTTTATTTTATTTTATTTACAATCTTCGCTGATTTCAAAGATCAAGGAGTCTGATCATTTTCCCAGCCTTTATTACAGTAGTGGCCTGTAACATAACTCATTTTGATAAGTGACATCAGATTTACTGCAGGTTCAAGCTGCACCCCACCCCCACACACACACACTCATATGTGCTGCCAGCAAGACAGATTCAGTAATAAACATGAGGTACTGGAAGGGTTGACTACAGAGATAGAATTATGCAGCTTCATGCCTGACTTCTTACCATGGGAAAGTGGAGATAATTGTGCACTTCTTATGGTATGACTCATGGAGGTCAGATGTAACATAAGCATAGCTTCAGTTTCATGGAGGGAAAGAGGCGTTCATTCACTGTACTGTTTGCAGAAATGTATATCCTTCACATCTAACATCACTGCGCATTCCTCTGTCCAACAGGGCAACTGATCCCTGTAAGGTGATGACTTCTTGCTCTGTTCATTCTCATGGAAACCTTGCTTTACAGATTTAAGGACTGAATGGCAACTTTGCTCTGCTCTGTGATGAGGAAGTTAAACCGTTAAGGAATAACTGTCGGAGTGAAGCTAGGAAGATAGCTGAAGGGTTACAGCAGTAGGGTGGGGAATAATCAGTGCATTTAATATCTTGCCCTACTTTTGAAGTATGCCTGTAATAAATAAATAGATTTTTTTGTAACAAGTGGCACAATGCTTTCTTTTTATAATTTTCACTGTGCTTCTAATAGTATGTTTTCAGATCATCGCGGTTATGCTTTATAATAAAAATCTCTTTATGTGTTGTCCAGCGTTTTAGTTCTGCATGTTTTAAAAGTTTGTCAGTGGTTAGATATTCTGAGGAGACACGGAACTGAGGCAGTCTGTTGTTTTACCTTGGTCAGAGTCTCTAAGTGTGGGGAGTTGATTTCTGTTATGTTTTCTCAGCACCACCTTGGATGAAATCACACTGCTCATTGTCTGTGAGAGACACCCAAGGATCTTGCATATCACTGCAGGCCTGTAGCAAGAAATCCTACACTGATGGCCCTATGTGGGATGTACATATTACTCTGAGGTCAGCTGACACTAAACTTGCAATAATTGCTTGTTTTTTGTTTCAAGATGGCCACAGCTTGTAACAGAGATCTGTTTGGATTCTAACTTTGACCCCTACCTTGTGGCTATGCCACCACAATTCTGTATTATAAAGTACCCCACATGGGGCAAGATCTGCAGGGAGGGGAATATACTTTACTGTTTTAGATATGGTTTGGAAGTGACCCAAGTTTCTGGGTGATTTGAAAACTTTTCAGATTCTTTTTCCAGTAACAATTTTGTAAATATATAATCTCTGTATGCTGTTTAGAGCTGTGGCACTAGGGCAATTAATTTTTTTGTAAATGAAGTATCTTTGTGTGCAGCAGTATTGTAGTTTTGAACATGTCTTTGGAGGAGCAGAAAAAAATATACATATAGTCTCATGTTGATGTGATGTAGTTTCTTTTAGAATTCACTGACTTATTGACTGACTCAGTGTTAATGCATCCAAACTAGTTAGTTTTTGGTGATTTACACATCTTGGTCAAGTATGAATCAATGACTCCTATAAGGAACTCTAAGTATGTCCATTTTCAGTCAGGATATGTTTACCTTCTTATGAGAATGAACTGTAGTCTATGACACAAGATGGTCATTAGATGGAATGTTGAGAGAGACGTGCCTATTTTCTGAAGGATAGGTGAAGGTTTTATGAGCATTATGTACTCTAGTCTACAGAACTCTCCAATGTTTGTGTCTTTGTTTGTGTCTTTCAGCTTTTCCGGTTAGGGGTCGCCACAGCGGAACTCCGGTCCGCTAATGATTGGCAGTTGATTTTTACCTGACGCACAACCTTCAGCGAAGGTACGCCCATTCACGCATGTCTCCACGCAGAAGACGTTCTTGCTGAGAATCGAACCAGACAGCGTCTTACTGTGAGGTGACAACGCTACTGCAGAACCACCACCAATAAGAGGGAAATATTTTTGAGTAGTCAGATGTTTTCCCAATTAAGCCAGCCAGTCCAGCTGTTTTATACTTTTGACAGACTGTATAGCCCAGCCTGTCTTATAAATCTAAAGTCATTTTCTGCCTCTGAGTATGAGATAGCCACATATTTTTTGTGATAAAGTTTGAGTGCATTAGGTGAAAAATTCTACGCAGTGAATCCATTAGGGTATTTAGTGGTCCTCTACTATTGCCACTGTGCTTCATGTGATGCAAATTCAGTTTTGCTGATGACTCTGATGTCATGGAAATGGTTGTAATTATGGATCTATCTGTCTATCAGTCTGTGAACTGCAACTAGATCCAACCAAAGTGATTTACTTTATACAGTCATTCTGTTGATGATTGGTCCTCCCCAAACACAGTGATCTTCCCGTCTAGCTAGAAACAGGTAGTAACAGCCTCCACCCTTAAGAAGCCATTTTTGTACATTTACATTCTGAGAATTCATTGTTTATTTATTGTTTACAGTGTATATATATCCATTTGGAGTAGTTGTGTGCTGAGCATGGTAACCCCAGTCATCATTCTGCGTATAATCATTAATTGGTGAGAACTACTTAATGTTTAATTCAAGTAAAAACACACCCTTGACTTCCTTTGCTACTTTCAATCCATTCAGTTTTCTAATTCTTTTCCTTCATAGTCAGAGATACTTATCTTTAATTTTATCCAAGGAAAATACTGGAAAAATACAAACATTTGGACTGCCTGAGTACTTGAAAATTAGGATACTTCATAGAACTGGGCAACTCAGATCAAAGCACGCACTCACTATAACTATTATTTCTTCTTGTATTTACCATTTCCTAAGCTGTCTGTTTTCTTTATTAAATTGTCTGTAGTTAAAATCTGTTTTAATTTTGAATACATATCGAATGACTGAAATAATTAGAATGGAATTGGTGCAATATCTAGCAATTACGTTAACAATCACAAGTATAGTTTCCAATATTTTAGCTTATTAAAATGGAATTTTGTTTTTTCATAGTGGTAAATGAGTGTCTCATCATATTTTGTAGGAGTAATAGCTGGAATTTGTGTCTTGTCTGCTTAGTCTTGTTATTTGTTTTGAATGTTAAGAGTGGCAGAGGCAGCTGGGATTGGAATGAAAATGTAATTTCTGAGATGTCTTTGCCAAAAATTAGTGATTTCAGCAATATTCGGTCAGTAGTACTTTGGTCCAGTACAATATTGGATTTGTCTATGCTGATTCAGTGTGCTATTGTCACAGAGAGTTGGAGTCCCCCACAGAAATGGTCCAATTGGACCGCATACATAATGAAGAGATCTCAGTAAAAATAGGCAAGCTGGTGGCCTTGAGGTCTAGAAGCCACAAATAAATCACAGAACTTATATTGGTTATGTATCAGAAGTGTAGAGGACCAGTCTTATGTTTAGATCGGAGGGTCCATTGCTTGGAGCTTTTTGTGCTGGTGTGGTCTTTATGTGGCTCAGGCTTTTTGGATTAGGCTGAATAAGGCCTTTAAAATGATGAACCAGGTAATAAAAACTAAATTTTCTATGGCTAGGTGCAAACCATATGTAGTATGGGAAAAGGTTCTGCTCCATTACTCAGATTTTAAAGCATATTTGCTAGGGGTAATAATTTTTCATGTTTGCAACAATTGCCCAACTATGGCTCTCTTTATATGGACATGATGGTATTCTTGGTACATTTTCGAATGTAGACGAATTGAATGGAGCATGGTTTGCTGGTAGAGGGGCAGAGGTATAATAAACTATGTACCATTATCAGATACATTAGGTCAAGGCATTCAGTTATTACTCACTGCCCATATTTTGGCACCTTGATAGAAGTTCATTCCAATAGGAGCTATTACACAAGTTAACCACCTGTAAACTTGTTCCTGTTGATAGAAGCAGCCCAGATGCAATTAAAGCATGGTATCAAGTTAAGGATGATGCCGTAGTATTGGCAAGGGGGAAGAACAGAAAATATTCAACCTACTGCAATGCCTTAAAGTTAAATTACATAGTCTTTAAAGAGAAAATAATAAAAATGGCGAGGGCAGGAAGAGATGTGGAAAATCAGTCAGTGATAGATAAGATATTTCAGGAATCAAGAGAGGTGAAACTACAAGGAAAAAGGTTAATAAATAAAATATTTAAAGTCACGGCAGTATTAAAAGATACAAAACTAAAGAAGGAGAAGACAGACTGGGAAAGGATATTGAATGCTGAGATAAACATGCAGAGGTGGGCCCAAATAACTGAAATAATTAGAAAATCTGCAAACTACAAACAAGTAAGACTTTTTATGGGAATAGGTTCATAGGTTCATAGGTAGGTACTGACATAAATAGCTTTATACCCTGTGAGAGTAAAGAAAATATTCATAGAGAATGATCCATATTGTCAGAGATGTAAAATGGGCCAGTTACAGGACTGGTTCCACACATTTTGAAATTGCTGCATGTGGGTGAGTTACACATAGTAATCCAGAGCATATTATATAAGGAGCATTGGGTATGCACCTGCAAGCTGCAATAAAAATGCTGTTTAGGTCCTGATGTTCATTTTATTTATTTATTTGTTTTTGATTACAGGATAATTCTGACTGAGTCACAACCCATTTTCAGCAGAGACCCAGAGAAAAAAGCTCCACAAAAATAACAATATAAATCACTGACATATCAAAACATTGACGCATGTTATTTCCACAAAATAAGTATTACAAAAATTGACATATAAGACATTCACATGTATGAAGTAGACCAGAAACAGCCTTCAGTTGTACAGATGTTCTAAAGATAGTACTTAAGTTAAGCAGTAGCATAATGCAAGTTTTACACATGTTTAAATGTACTGCAGTACAATATATACATGACAGTGAAAGAGTTAGTAACCAGGTATATGTAGTAATGGAGTTTTAAACCAGGTATGTTAATGGCAGTGCTAATGTTATCTCAGCTTTAAACCAAGAGGAATATACAGGTAGTAATATGAGAACAGAATTTTGACAGGTGGAAGAAATGGAGTAGGTATCGTAGATGTAGGATATTATATGTGTTATGTACAAGCAGACATACATCAGTCAGTAGTCGTCAGAGTAGACAAGTCAGAATTTAAGGATAATAAGAGGTAATTTAGAGTAAGAACATATTAATATTTTGCTGAATCAAAATACAATGGTGTAGAAGTGGTGGTTTTGCTGGATATATGGAGGGAAATACCAGACAGAAGAAGACAGAAGTACATGAAATGTGCAGTCAGAGAAATTTGCGGAATATAATGTGGGGTGTTGCTATGGGGTTTGTGGAAGAAGATTAACTAAAGAGGTTTGGATAGGTGAGTTTTGCAACCATCAGAGGTACTGAGACAGGAGCAAATACAAAGATTGGTTAAATATTGTTTGAGACTACATTTAAAGGTATGATCAATTGTATGTCTGCCTTATTGACAGTGGGATAGAGTTCCATAAATAGAATAAAAATAAATAAATGAATAAATAATAAAATGCAGATCTGGGAAAGCCAGAACTATCCTTAGTATATGTGATAATGTCGGTGACAAAGACAGTAATAGCAAGATACTAGAAAACTAAAGACATACCCTCTGGGAAAAGGGTTAGAGTAATGGATGCGGCATTAACAAGAAGGCAAAGTAAGCAAACGTTGTTAAAGAAATGCTATCCTTGTTTAAGGTATTTTATATAGTGAAAATTGCTAGATTTAACCACAGCAAACAGTTGAATATCTTATTAAGTAGGAGAAAGTGTCTCCCCCCCCCAACAGACTGTGAAGAAAACATTCTTACTGGATGAGTGAGTGCTAAGATATGGAGGCAGGTTAAAGTAGATGACAATATGTGAGATGCAGAAAACATAGGGTAAAAAACACAAAATAGGGGTTTGAAAGAGGAGTACTGCAGAAAAATGGAATGTGAAATGAGGACGTTAATACATAATGACCTCTTATAGAGGCTGAGCAAGGCAGGACCACAAAGGAGGCAAAATGATTGGGAAGGTAATGGACTACAAGAGCAAGAAGAGCATACCCAGGAAAACTGTGTGTGTGTGTGTGTGTGTGTGTGTGTGTGTGTGTGTGTGTGTGTGTGTGTGTGTGTGTGAGTAAAGGTACGTGCATAATCCCTTTTTTGTATTTTACTATGTATTATTGCATTGGGTCAGACTGCTTTTTTTTCTTTTTTGTAGGCTGCTCTCTGTTACTGTATTTGATTAAACTGATTCATTTCATAGACTGAAAATGTATCAAAATATTAAGAATGAAGCAAAGATATTGTAAATAGTTATATAATGTGTGCGTGTTTTATATTTTTTGGATTTTAATAAAAAATATATATACTTCCAGTAAACTCGCAGAGCTCCTTATGACATCCAGACATTTTCTGAGCCTGGCTTCCTTTCACCAATTAATAATAGATAGTATTAGAAAGTGCAAGGTGTAAGCAACAAAATTTCACTAAGACTAGTCTGGGATATCCTGCAGTGCAGAAATTAATCACTGATTTCCCTCAGTATTTATATTTACATTCATATTTTCATAAATGAGAGACCTACATATTATTAGGAGGCAAAGTATGAAATACTTGGTGGGAGAAAGAAAATAAGATGGGTAATGCCCATTTATAGTGCACTATACTAGAGCTACAAGCTATTAAATGGCATCAGGTGAAACTTTAGATGATGAAGAAAAAGCCAACATTAATATTTGCTCTCTGAGTTGCACATATTGAGAGAAATTAAGGTTTTTTTATATGGTTAACTATACAAATAAGCATAATTGTTCATATTTCTGTAAAAATCTTAGTAAGTATGCACATAGAGATTAACTTTTTGATGTTATGTGAAAGCTTTTGTCAGGCTAACAAACCTTAGTTGACACGATACATACACACTGTACAGTTTCAGTCAGCTCCCAAGTCAAACAGCCAAAATATAAGAGGAAAAGGACAGCTATACAAGTTTAGCTAAAGCAAGTCAAGAATTGAACTAAATAGGAAAAAAGTGATTTTGCAGGAGGGCAAGGCCTCTTTCATCGCTCCATGGGATCTTGACACCTACTCCCTTTACTAATTTATATATACCAGCTCCACAGTTATACAGTGCTGAGGCTCACACAATACAAAGCAATGTGGTTTCAGGAAATTGTGATCAAAAGAATTAAGTGAAAAGCAGCTTATACAAACTACACTTGTATGTGTGTATAATAACCTTGTGGGAATGCCATCTGCCTTTAACACTGAATTGGTGCAACAACCATTGAACTAACAGAAAGAGAACACAAAAAACTAGCAGTGACAAAAGGGGGAAACCTCAGATACCCCATGTTTAAGCTGTTGAAATGTTTGGACATAATATATTAGTTAACATTGGTAAGTTGGGTGGCAAGCCCTTTCTACTTTGCAACTTACAAGTAAAACTCTTTCAAAACTTCACTGCATGCACTATTAACAGTTATTTTGAAGAGGTGTGCCACGTATGTTATATAAATAACATAGACACACATCTGAAAGCCAGTGGCCTTACGCATCAAATAACAGTATAATCTGTATGTTTTATGTATAGGTTCATAGGTTCATAGGTTCATACTAGGCTATCTGCCCTGGGGCAATTATAAGCCTAGCCCGATTCTGTATGGCTTACGCCACCCCTTGATTTGAGTATACTGTGCCCTTTTTAAGGTTTAGTTTACTGTGCCTCTGTCTAATAGTGACACGGGAGTAATCCCTGGGACAAACCTACGATCCCCCATCCACTTATCGAGATTCTTCTTGAAGAGATTCAGTGAGGTGCTCTGCCTCACATGAACTGGAATTCTATTCCAGAGCGAAGGGAGCCTCTGGGTTATGAACCTGTCCCTCCAGCAAGTTCTATTTATTTCTGTGCTGAGGTTCAAGTCCCTCGAGCGTGTGGCTCTAAGGGATTTAGATTTACTGTGGTGGAGCATGTCCATTAATTCTGGATTTGACATAGCTTTGTATGTCAGGCATAGATCGCCTCGAAGTAGGCGCTATGCAACTGAGTAGAGCTGGAGTTGTTTTAACCGAGCAGCATATGGCATCTGTCTGAGACCCTTGATCCTCTTGGTGAGATACTTTTGGGGTCTTTCTAATTGCTGCAGGTGTCGGGTAAGGTACATCCCAAAAGGGGCATTGTATTCTATGATGGGCCTGATGAGGGATGAATAAAGGGGCACGATTACCTCTCTTGATCTAGATGTGAAACCCTTCGTGATGAGGTGGGCTATGTAGAAGGTCTTTCTAACCACTTTGGCAATGTGGTTTTCAAAGGAGAGATTGCTATCAACTTGGGTCCCCAGGTCCCTAATAACTTTCTCTGTACTTAATGGGTTTCTGCCTATGTGGTAATTTGTGGGCACATTGTTTTTGCCAAAGGGTATGACTATACATTTTTTGGCATTTAGCTTTAAACCATGGTGCTGGCACCAGTTATCTGTCTCTGTGAGACCTTTTTGAAGGATGTTTGTGTCAGCTGGAGAGTTGATTATGGCGCCCAGTTTGCAGTTGTCTGCGAACTTGGTGAGCCATAGTCCTCCCACGTTTGCCTGTACCTCGGAAAAGTATATACCAAACAAGAGTGGTCCCAGGACAGAACCCTGTGGGACGCCACTTGTGACCGGTTTCGAGTCTGACACGGCTCCAGCAACTCTCACTCTCTGGGTTCTGTCTTTGATCCAGTTTGCGACCCATCTTGTGACATAGGGGTTTATATTTAAGCTGGATAGCTTATCTCTGATGCCCAAGTGGGGTATTGTGTCAAATGCCTTTGCAAGGTCCAGATAGGCTGTGTGGACTACCTTCCCTTCATCTATAGCTTTGGTGACTGTTTCAAAGAAGTCAACCAGGTTCAAAAGGCAGGATCTGCCCTTGACAAAGCCGAACTGGGTAGGATCTAGTGTCTGTAGGTCCCCAATGTCTTTGTTTATGAGCTCCATGATGATCCTCTCCATAGCCTTGCAGACTAAGCTAGTCAGGCTTATGGGGCGATAGTTTCCAGGGTCCGTAGAGGCTCCACCTTTGTGGAGTGGGACCACTGTTGCTGTACACCATTCTGTGGGCACATATCCTGTAGTGAGGCTGAGATTGTATAGCTGTTTTATTTGAGGGATTAGTTCCTCTTGTAGTTCATGTAGGATGCAACCTGGGATGCCATCTGGTCCCATGGAAGCAGTGTTTTTTGCTTTGGAGAGAGCAGCGTTCACCTGAGCATCTGAGATGTTTGGGAGGCAGCCCTCTGCCGGGATAGATACTTGCTCTTTTGGGGGGGGGGGAGTTTGCACTGAACCTGTCTGCCAGGATATTGGCGATGTCTGTGGGTTCAGTGTATTTTTTGTCGTTTAGAATCAACTCAGAACAAGTCTGGGAGTTGCATCCCAGGTTTCTAACATAACTGAAAAAAGCCTTATGATTGTCTTTGGTGTCCTGTGCAATTTTTCTCTCAAAGCTGGCCTTGGAGGATTTTATGAGGGATCGTAATTTTTTGCAAGTACTGATCAGAGATGCCTTCCCTATTAGGGATTTTGCTCTATCATGTAGTAGCTTCCTCCTTCTGTTGTACAGTTTATTTATGGCAGGGGTCCACCAGACTGGACGCCTGTCTTTGGATGATTGGGTCTTGGTATTGTTTGGGATAGCATGATCCATGCATTCCTGGAGATGTCCGTAGAATGCATTTATATAGGATTCTGCAGTTTGGGCTGTAGTTTCCACTGGCCCTGGGGCCTTGAAGGATTCCACTTTGGTTTTGAGAAGTGAGAAGTTCGCTTTTGAGAAGTTTTTCACTGTGGTTTTCTGGGCTGGGGGTGGGGTCTGGATGTGGACATCCAGTGAAATTAATTTATGGTCTGATCTTACCAATGAGGGATATACTTCTGGTGTGGAGCATAGAGTCCCCATGTTGGTAATGATCAGGTCTAGTATGTTGTCCCCTCTTGTGGGAGTGGTGACTAGTTGTTCCATAGCATTTGAGTTTATAATTTCCAGGAATCTTTGAGCTAAGGTGCTGGGGCTTGAGTAGTGCTCCCAGTCAATGTTTGGGTAGTTGAAGTTGCCCAATATAATGGTGTTCGGAGAGATCTTCATGTTCTCCAATGTTTTCAGGAAAGCCGAATGGGATTCCTGACTTTGAGAGGGTGGTCTGTAGGATGCTATAAACTTAAAAGCAGTCTTGCCCACTGTTAGTTGCACATGGATGGTCTCCGATACTTCGTGTAATGCCACTAACCTGGAGGTGTGGATATCCTTGATAAATATGGAAACTCCCCCTCCTTTTGTGGTTCGGTCCGGGTTTTGGGGCCGAAAAGCATGATACGAGGTATAGCCTGGTAGTGCTGGGGTGCTCTCTGGAGCCTTGAACCAGGTTTCTGTCACTGCACAGATATCGATGTTCTCCATACTGAGGAGAGCTTCGAGTGCGTGCATCTTGAGGTTAAGACTTCTGGCGTTTAGCAGCATTACCCTTAGTTTCTTGTTCCTTGTGCTGTCTATGGAGGTGGGTTTGACTTTTGAGCCTTGCCTAAAAAGCACTATGGGGCTGGCAAGAGCCTTTGCCAATATCCGAAAGCCCAGTGGTGACAGGTGCAAGCCATCCCTAGCGAAGCAACGTGGCTTGTCGAGCATGTCATCCCATGCTGACAGACACTGGATCCCCTTTGAATGACACCAAAATTTTAGCCAATTGTTAAAATCGATCATTTTGTCTTTGTACTGTGGCATCATTCTAGGTGAGGGTAAGATGCTGCTCAAGGTCAGGGTCATACCAGCCTGGGCTACATGATCAGAGAGCTCCTCTATGTCTCTTTTCATGTAGTCCAGGGAGGTACATCTTAGGTCATTCACACCAGCATGTACAATGACTGAGTCATATTTGTATTTGCTTTGGAGTGACCTGAGTGCTTGCGTTATGTGTCGGATCCTAGCACCCGACAGGCAGCTCACCGTGACCTTCTCTTTATTCAGCCTGGTGAGCGGGACGTCAGTGTGTCTGACAATAGAGTCACCTATAACAAGAGTATCAGGTGTGTTATTCAGCCTTAAGGGCTGTGGCTGCTTGGCACACTGACTTTGTGGGTTATGTGTTGTGTGTGTTTTGTTTTGAGGTAGCGTTTGCTTGGATGTCTGCTTTGGAGGTCTCTGTTGCTTAGGTAGATTTTTATTTAGAGCCTCCGAGTATGTTTTTGTGTATTTATGTGTTTGGTTCGCTGATGTGGTGGGACTATGTGATACTGGAATTGTGTTGTGTGAGGTTACCTTCTCCTCCTGACTGGTTACACCAGTTTTGAGATGAGAGAGCTCAGCCTCCAGTTTGGCTAAATAGTTGCATCTCTCACATATATTTGAACCTGTTTGGAGGAGGAGAGGGTTGTCTGTGTACATGAGACAGTTGTAACATTGCCTCAAAATTCCCAGATTCACCAGCTGGACTGGAGAGGAAACCATTGACTGACCTTTGGACATGCTAGAGTAACAGGGAAACTGAATTTAAGACGGACCAATACAGGACAGGGTAATCGTAGAGAGTATACGAGTAAGTAGTGCTTATGGTTTAATAGTGCTAACTTGTAGGATTACTTAATTGGACCAGTGAAGGGCCTTAGAATGAGAATACAGTGTTTAAATTGAGAAATAGAGCAGTTCTAAGGGAAAAAGTGAAGAGCAGACTTTGTGGAGCCAGGAATAGTTTAAACCCAATTAGGCGGCACTGCCCGCTGTTGCGCTATGCACAAAAATGCGCAAAACCACGCAAAAGAGGGTTTTAAGACAGGAAGATGAAGGAGTTTTGGAATTGACCCAAAATGGCCAATAAAACTACAGTTTCAAGTCAGTAACCACTCCCACAGGGGCAGGCAGGCTGCTCAATGTTTTTCACTGCCACTGATCAACAGAGAGACTTTCCTTTAGCCCAAGGAAAAATGGCCTCACAGAAACTTACAAACAGTTCAAGAACAGCAAGCCTGTAACTGAACATTTTTAAAGCTCAGAAAAGTGGGAAAAAGCAAGATTTTTTTGTTTTTTTTTTTTTTTCAGAGATAGCAGAGGTTAACAAGTATCAACAAGTTATAACAGTGCAGTAAATGACCCCACACAAGAGTGCTAGGACAAAGACAGATAAAATGCAAGTTTTGAGAAAAAACGATTTTAAAAATAAGTGCAAACAGGAAATTCAGTAAACAGCTCTAGGTTGTGCTCTAAATACAGTTACTAATGCAGAAATCAAATTTAACAAGCCAGAAAATGCTCAAAATAGGTGGCTATGCAGAAAACTTAGCAAATAAACAGAGGAAAAATACTTAAAGTCTCAAAAGTGGCTCCTTTCTTCTCTCAGCATTTTCTCCTCTTGGTGGGTGCTTCACCAACAGCCAACAAGCCTGAAAAGATGCCAAAACTATAAGGCAACCAGGTTTTAAGAGAGGAAGATGAAGGAGTTTTGGAATTGACCCAAAATGGCCAATAAAACTACAGTTTCAAGTCAGTAACCACTCCCACAGGGGCAGGCAGGCTGCTCAATGTTTTTCACTGCCACTGATCAACAGAGAGACTTTCCTTTAGCCCAAGCAAAAAATGGCCTCACAGAAACTTACAAACAGTTCAAGAACAGCAAGCCTGTAACTGAACTTTTTTAATTCTCAGAAAAGTGGGAAAAAAGCAAGATTTTTTTTTGTTTTTTTTGTTTTTTCAGAGATAGCAGAGGTTAACAAGTATCAACAAGTTATAACAGTGCAGTAAATGACCACACACAAGAGTGTAGGCCAAAGACAGATAAAATGCAAGTTTTGAGAAAAAAACGATTTTAAAAATAAGTGCAAACAGGAAATTCAGTAAACAGCTCTAGGTTGTGCTCTAAATACAGTTACTAATGCAGAAATCAAATTTAACAAGCCAGAAAATGCTCAAAATAGGCAGCTATGCAGAAAAACTTAACAAATAAACAGAGGAAAAATACTTAAAGTCTCAAAAGTGGCTCCTTTCTTCTCTCAGCATTTTCTCCTCTTGGTGGGTGCTTCACCAACAGCCAACAAGCCTGAAAAGACGCCAAAACCATGAGGCAACCAGGTTTTAAGAGAGGAAGATGAAGTGAGTTTTGGAATTGTTATGTAGGTATAAAACTCCTGCTAAGTTTTGATTTTGTGCTTCAGAGTACTATATGGAAGTGATGAAGGTGGACTGCTTAATATTTTTGAAGACTTGCAGACAGGTGTTGCCAACATGGGAATCCTGCACCAAAACCAAGTTATAAAACAGTGACCAATACTCTAATATGCAATTACTAATGTGTAGCTTTGTGCATTTTGTGTTTAAAGGCCTAGATTAAATTATTTTAGGGATTTTTAGATTAGTACTAGGCTAGCTGCCCTTGTGTGCTATTTTAAGCCTAGCCAATTACCCCATATGAGAATCAAACCCTGCATCTTGTGTTTGTAAGGTAAACAACTTAACCATTATGCCAACCTCATAACATAATCAGCCTTTGCAAGACTTGAACCCAGGACCCTGCACACAATAGCCACAGCCTCTGTGTCAGATGCCATTATTTTCCCTGAGACAGTCACCTTGGAATTAGTTTGCATAAGTAGCTAGGGTGTTTAGAATGGATCCCACCCACATTGGAAGGTGTGGAGGTGAAGCTCCCCTGTAAAAATGCTTTTTACATGATTTTTGTTTCAAATGCCATTTGTTATGAAAATGCTGCTTTTTTTGTAATCATGCTTATGAGTGTTAGTCATATAACAGCCTCATTTCTGTCATGGAGCCACCCAGAGAGCCCTTTACACCCACTGTGTCTATGCAGAGTAAGTCTGATGCATTGCCTACTGAGGATTCCAGTGAGATGAACATTTCTATTCAAAGGAAAACTTCAAACTGAACTGAACTTCCATCCGTTCACTTTTTAAGGCAAGGAGTATTCAAACGTAAATTGGTCCTTCTAAAACTTCTAGAGGGAAGACATCATATCAGAAAATATTGACATGACTGCCACAGGATTCTAGTCTGATGTGCTCTTTAAACAGACAGCCTATGCCTAGAGGAACGAACACTAGTTCTTTGGTGCCAGTAGGGGTGCCAGTCTGACATGCACCTTATTTTGGGATTGCTGGATTGAGTCCTAAAGGGAGTGCCAAAGCCATTGCTCCACAAATTAATCTTTTTGAATGTTATTCTATATCACTACCAATTGATATGTATTGTGTTAAATGTTTATGTTAGTTAATTTAGGGGATTTAAATTTCTTGTTTAAAAGACATAGATAAAATGTTTCATCAAAAGGCAAAAAGCTGATATAACTGTACAGTAGGAGCATACCTCTCAACCTCTTAGCATAAGAAATCTAGACAAAGTCTAAAATAATGGGGCAACAAAGGCCCAAAAATAAGGACGGCTATCAAATACTGCTTTTATAAACTTAGTTGTTAGAATAACATAATTTGTGTTATCATGCATTTTATGGAAATGTTTGTTTGTGTCTTTCAGCTTTTCCTGGTTAGGGGTTGCCACAGCGGAACTCCGGTCTGCTAATGATTGGTAGTGGATTTTTACGTACCGGGTAACCAGCCCTGACGCATAACCTTCAACGAAGGCACGCCCCCATTCACGTATGCCTCCACACAGAAGATGCTATAGCTGAGAATCGAACGGGACAACGTCTTGCTATGAGGCGACAACGCTACCGCAGCACCACCGCATTTTATGGAAATATATGTCATTATTTAGTGACATAAATCTTCAGTGATTTGCCAGAAGAACACAAGTTTTAACAGGAACAGGCAAGATCTGAGGCAGAAATCTAGACATTCTGTTTAAATCTGAACAGCTGAGAAGTATGAGTAGGAGGTTAATGTTCCCAGTAAACACTTTAGACACGCCTACTTTCTGTCATGGTCCCATTTTGAAGAGTGTCTCACACGTGAAAGCAGAGAGTGATAATATTGGGTGTTGGGGCCGATAAGTACTTTGATGGAACCTTTGACAGAGGTAGCAATTTACTGATTAATTGATTCATTGATTGATTGCTATGTGATAACCAAATGGGTGGGCTGTCCTGAATACAGATTCATCAGCTTTATTCAAGCTTTTTTTTTTTTAAATGGGTCTGCAGCGTCTGCCAAATGACTCCTTCTTCCTGCACCCAAATGACCCATTCATTTCTCTACTGGAGTAGGAGTCCTCCAAATCTTCATTTGCTGGTGAAGGTGTGATTTACTTTGTAGGGAGCAGGACAGTCTTCTGATCCTGTGTACTGCCCATTCCTTACAACATTGACATCTTATGTTCTACAGACTTGTTTCTCTCAGGAGGTGCATGAATATTTACACCCATGTGGAACTTCCCAGCTAAACAGCTCACCTATATGTAGCATGGTGCAGGCAGCACACCAGCATTTCTTCTAATGTAAGCTGTCTCCATTCCACTAGAATGGGCATTGGCCACTCACTCCCCTCCTCTCCCACCAGGTAACACCCAGCATCATGCCATTGTTCTAATATGAGTTACCTAGAAAGCTTTCTTCAAACATTGTTTATGTTGTTGAGTAATTGTAATCAAGATTAGGGGCCAGTATTGCTTTGGGTTGATAGTTGGTGCATTTTAATGTTATCATATATTCTGCTTTTGATAGCTCTTTTCCATTTGCTAAGTGCCGTGGGGGGCATAGAAGTCTGCAGCACTTAGCTGGGGATTAGAACCACATTGATTGTGGAGAGTAGTTTATCTGGTAGACAGGACTCACATATATGTTTCATGTATAGCACCTCTCATAATAATACCAGACTTCACTGTTGCTTTCTTTCTAACAGCGTCATTAAGGATCTGTCAACATGGATATCTTATCATATTTTCTGACTATGATGTAGGTAATTGAGGTTTGTGCTTCAGTGTACTATGTGGAAGCCATGGAAGATTAACTGAATCTTGGCAGACAAAGGATAGAAATCTATATAGCTAGTCATCCAGTAGGTAGTACACCCTTCCTGCTATGGTGGAAGTCTGTTAAGCTAGAAATCTATAACTGCTCTTAAGCTCCAAAAAGCATGTTTTTGGTGAACCTGGGTAAGTGAATCATGGAGAGGGAAAATTAGGTGATGACATGTACCCAGATTATGTTGTACAACAGTAAAGCTTTGAATAAGTACAAGCAATCAAGCAGACAACTCGGGCTTTTAATAAGGGGCAAAGTTCACCTGCAACTATCAAGAGTAGCTATACAGCCATAGTGAGTGCAGAATAGATGCAAGCTACTGGCTTATAAGGTGTTTCAGAGAATACAGACTATTATTCTATTAAGGTGTGCCAGGATAGGGAGGTGTTGATCTAAAATACATTAAGGAAGCTTTTAGTGCCTTTTACCTTTACCATAATGTATGTAATGAGAGCATCCTTTCATTTCCCTACAAGAATTGAAAGTTTACCTACCTTTCTGGCCCAAATGAATGTTGCTGCTTTGACTGATTGTCAGATAGCTTCACTAAAGTAACTACTTTTCAATGAAGAAGTACTTCTTGTGATTAACATCACACTTAGGGGTACATCTGCTAGCAAAGGAAGAAAAAATGAATTTAGCCATAGGAGGTCATGGGGAGATCACAGCCAGCCTTACACATAGGCCAACTAGGTGACCACTTATAGCACAGTGCCTGGAGAGGTACTCTTTGCAATTTATTTATTTAGAGCAACCAAATGTTGCTCTAAAAAATAAATAAAAAGTGGCAACTTAATCCAATAAAATGCACCCACCACACAGTGTGTCCGGAGCCCCAGGAGAAGTGTCTCACTTGACTTGACTATTCCAGTTAAGCAACATCATGTTAGACTTAAATTGTGAAGTCACACAAACAACCTTGCAACTTTCAAATGGTAAACATGAAGCTGTGGTACTGAGAGTGAGGAACTTTGAGGTTTGCATTTTTTTAATGTATTAAAACTATAAATAATGTTGACATTATGCCTTTAATGGCTGTTTCATAACAGCAGGGGTATTTTGATTATGGACAGGTGAGTAGAATCATGCGAAAACAGATGCAGTGAGGTAATTATTATTTTTATTATTGTTATTATTATTATTATTATTATTGTTGTCTTTCGGCTTTTCCCGGTAAGGGGTCACCACAGCGGAACTCCGGTCCGCTAATGATTGGCAGTAGATTTTTACGAAATGCCGAGGTGCCAGCTCGACGCCCAAACTTCAACGAAGGCACGCCCATTTATGCACGCATGTCTTTCGAATGCTACCCAACCGCGGGCAGAACATGCAGACTCCACACAGAAGGCACTCCCAAGCCCAGCCGAGAATCGAACGGGAGAACCTCTTGCTGTGAGGTAACAATGCTACCACCGTACCACTGCATCATTGAAATTATTATTATTATTATTATTATTATTGTTATTATTATTGTTATTATTATTATTATTACTATTATTATTATTATTACTTTATGCTGGCAGTGTTCAACCAGATATTTACTGGTAATATTTATGGCTTTGTGATTTGTGTGGTGCATTTAAAATGATTTGTTTGATTTTTTTTACTGTACAGTACTTTTCACACCACACACCTATCATTGCAAAGTATGACAAACCATGACTGCAATGACAGCAGTATACATGCACTCTCCTTCAGAGAAACATTTTTCTCCTTCTTGGCTGCTGTATAAACCTATTTCATGTTACAAATGCAGTGCAAAAAATAGAGTCTGTACAAGCTTCTCTAACTAGCAGTTTTGCTAAGTGACCAGTGAACACTAGTAATATAATAACTACAAGCTTAGAAAAAAGGCATGGCATTTCTGAAACATTTACTGGAAGGATAGCATAGCTGAGAAAGTTTTAGAAAAGTATGCTTGGTTTTATTTATTGTTGAAATTCAAAGTTATTAATGTCTAAGAGAATGGAACGGTCTTACCCTCTAAGCATCCAGATCTGTATCATAAATCAACATTTCTTTACTTTATCTCGGAATTTCTGCCAGATAAAATGCGACATTTACAACCCACAAGGGCTTGTAAAGGTAATTACACCCTACAAATCTCATACTTTCTCCATTTTCAGCATCTGTTTCTCATTTTTTTGAAATTTACACTATGAAGATTAACTAACTGTCTGGCCTGGTATTTTAAGCCTACAACAGCTCTACAGTGGCATGCAATCAAAACATTAAAGTGCTTAAACTAAATGTAAGTGCATTTAAGGCTGGTGACACATTATGCCATTAGTACATGCCGTCAATTCCTAAAGCTTTCTGCTATTCTGGGATGAATTCCACCTGTTTGTATTATTTTCATTAACTTCTACTTCTCCTCCTTCTTGGATTTTTTTTTTGAAATGCTGACCACTTAATTACACTTTTCCTAGTATGAAGTGATCTAGCAGTTTAGCTCGCTTTCTTCAACCTTCATATTCCATAGGTTCATAGATTGTTTCTAGGCTAATGTCTACTAGGGCCCTTACAAGCCTAGATATGCATCCCAAGTCATCTGGGTGTCCAGTATTATGGATATCTACAACTGGGGGGCACGTTAGTGGGGAGGTAGCTAAGCATTTTTGGGGGTGGGGTGTTAGGATAATATTTTTCTTATTGACAGGCTCTATCGATAAGAGACATGAGAGTCAAACCGAGGGTAAATTTCCAATTTCCAATTTCCAATCCATTTATTCAAGGTTTCATTTGAATAGGGTCAGAAATGAACTCTTTCAATGCATGGGGAGCCTATTTCATAGTGTGGGGATATTTTGGGACACATATCTGTCTCTTCAGCACATTCTGTTTATGTCATAACCAAAGTTCAGATCCCTGCATCTAGCATTTCTGGTGTTATTTGTTTTGTGCATATGCAACAGATCCATCAGGGTTGGGTCTGAAGAAGACCTGTAAGCCAGGCAAAGATCTCCTCTCAGCAGCCTGTAAGAGATTGAATACATAGACAGAGCCTTTAGGCAATCAGTGTAGGCCAGGGTATTCATACCTAAATTATCGTGATGAGAATCCTTTTTGGGTGTTATAACTGTTCAGGTTTCTGGTTAGATACATGCCAAACAGGGAATTGTATGCAATGATGGGTCTAATAAGGGCTGAGTAGAGTGGTATTATAACTTCCTTGGACCTGGATGCCATACCCTTACCTATAAGTTGAGTGACATAAAATGATTTTCTTATGATCTTAGCTCTGTGTTGGTCAAAGGCCAGATTCCTATCAACATATGTTCCCAGATCTCTTACTACTGGGTCGATTTTTAGGAGCATTTTATCAAAGGAGTAATTAACATCGGTTGATAGTTCCCCAAAGGGCATTATAATGGATTTTTTAGCATTGAGCTTTAGGCTGTGGCATTGACACCAGTCATCAGCAGTATGGCTTTCACAGTAAAATTTCTTCTGCTTTATTACTCAAAATCACCACCCTGTAGATTTAAATGTACACAATCCATAACAGAGTAGGTTTAAATTAAATTGGTTTTGAGAGTCAAGTAATGAGGGACTGTCATCCAGGGCAACTTACTTTCTGTTGTATGTAATTAAATGCCCCCTCACCCACCCCATGTATCTCAGCAACTTATAGGTTCGTAGGAGGTTACTAGGCCAATGGCCCTAGACCTTTCACAAGCCTAGCCATGTTAAACCCATGTTCCCTGATTGACCATGATAGATGGTCTATATTTGCAGCGCTAGTCTATGATCAGCACCGATTGGCTCTATCCATGAGGGAAATAGGTGCCACACCCAGGGTGAGTTTATGATCTCCCATCCATTCGTCCAAGTTGTACTTAAATAGGGCCACTGAGGAGCTCTGCTTCACATGAATTAGAAGTTTATTCCAGAGGTGTGGTAATCTCTGGGAGACATGTATGTCTCTCCAGCAGGCTAGGTTAAGATCCTTGGAGGGAGAGAATCTTGTCCCATTTGACTTACAGATGTGCAGCATTTCCATTAGGGCAGGGTCAGACACTGCTCTGTAGGCCAGGCACAGGTCACCACTCAGCAGCCTATAAGATACAGAGTACAGTGACAGGGCTTTCAGTCTGTCCATGTAGGTTATGATTTGAAGGCCTACATTTTCTTGGTTAGAAACCTATGTGGTCTCTCAAGCTGCTGTTGGTGTCTGGTGAGGTATATACAGAAGGGAGCAATTGTAGTCAGTCAGTGGTTTGATAAGGATCAATTACAGTGAAGTTATGACTTCCCTGGACTTGGATGAGATGCCCTTATTTATGACATGTACAGTGTAGAAGGCTTTTCTTACTACTGCGGACACATGGTGATCAAAGTTTAGGTTGCTATCAACCTGTATTCCCAAATCTTGCCACTGGGTTAGGGCTTGGGGAGGGAGTACTGTCTACACTGTAATTTGCAGGGACTTCCCCTTTGCCTAAGGGGACAATAATGCATTTTTTTACATTTAGTTTAAGTCTGTGGCTTTGGTACCAATGGTTTGTCTGTGTTAGCCCCTTATGTAATATGCAATCATCAGTGAACTTGATAAGCCACATGCCATCTACTTTCACCTAAATTCCAAATAGTAGAGGGCCCATCAAAGATCCTTGTGGTATGCCACTGGTGACTGGTCTACTGGTAGAGGTGGAATCTCCAACTTTGACTGTGTGCATTCTGTCAGTGAGCCAGTTGACTATCTATCTAGTGACGTAAGGATTAATCCCCAGTTTTTTCTTTAATTTCTCCAAGTCTTTTGGGTTTCTAATGCCATGACTGGAATGGACCCCACTCCTAAGTCAAAGTATGATTAAAGTTCATGAAATTAATACTGTTTCACTCTTTGATGTTAGCCAAAAGTGCTCTTTGCAGCACCTTCAATATGCCCAGTAATGACTCCTTCTGGAATTCATATGGATTTACATGTATCAGTAACTTATCTAAGTATGACTGTAAATTATTTTTTTATAAGACCTGTTGCTCGAACTGTCTGGGTATCCTTCTTCCACATTGCCCTCATTTCTGCCTGCAAATCCTGGTATTTTATGGCTTTGTGTCTGTCTGTACGTAAGACACTGTAGTCACTAGCTGTAGCAATTTCAATGATCATGTTACTTTTGTCTTCATTTCATGGGCTACTATATCTGGTTTTCTCACATCTGTTTTTTGAACTGTTGGTAATGGGTGATCCCATGTGATATAAACTTCATAATTTTCTATGATGCTTTGTGGCTCCTGTTTCTAGTGTTTTTCAGCTACTTCAGTGTTATAATGTTTGCATAATCCCCAATGCAACAGTCTTGCCACATTAATATGCCTTTCAGTATACAGTCCATCTGCCATTAATATATCACAACCAGGAACAAGATGTGCGACTGTTTCCAATTCTGTTTTACAAAATTCTGTTTCAACCACATGTTCACTGGACTTTGTAAACCAATGTGTACATAGTCAAGTATCTTTATTTTATTTTATTTTATTTTAGATTTGTTGACCGGGATTGTCCGACTGGATGCATGTCCATTTTCAGCGGATGCCCGGGGAGAAAAGCTCCAAGGTAGAACATACACACAGTTTACAGGCTCCAGTTGAGCAAGCGGGTAATATAATCATACATTTTTAAAACAGTGTTGAGAAATGGACTAGGCCATGTAACATGATTACAGGCTATAGAGGAGGATCTAGTCGGATTTTGAACAAGGACATAGCCAATGAGTTTTAAAGTATAGTTTGTGGCTTTATTTGAACTGAGTAAGTGAGGGTTTAAGAGTAAGATCAGCAGGAAGAGAGCTCCAAGTTTTTTTTAAGAACAATTAATTCCAATTAGGCACTTTTCTTAACTTTGTTTCAATCTTTCTGGCCGTTACTTCATCCCATTTCATATCCTGTACATTTGAACTTCTAATTCTTTCTTTTACTTCTTCAATCCATTTAGCATATTTGTTATGTTCCACAGGATCTTCATGCATATTTTTCCAAAATGTATCTATTTCTTCTATTTTTTGGTGTGTTCCATTTCCTTTTGCCTTGTTTCCCCAATTCTCTATAAATGTTTTGGGGGTCATCAATAAACTGTTTATTCTGTATTTTTTCCTTTATATTTATCTGCATATCTTTAAGTTTTTCTGCCTGTGCTGATAATTTTTAGTTTATTATTTGTGATAGTGCACCATAGATCCTGATCTGTTCTGATACTGCACATTGTTTTTATTATGTCTATCTTTCTGAATATTTTTGTTGATCTGTTTCCTCTTCTATACTCTTCTAACAGTGACACCTCTTGTCTTAATTGCTTTATAGTTTTCTCTATTCGATATCTCCATGATGGCATTTGATTTCTCTCCTTCCTTTCTGTTACTGCACTGTGTTTTTGTGGTAAGACTTTATCTGTTATTAATTTAGCTGGACAGTAATATATCCTATTTGCTGCTGTTATATTGCATGAATCTCTATGAACAGTCCTAATTACTGTGTTCATTTGTTTTATCAAACTTCAAATTTTTTGTGTTTTATTGACTTTCTGTAGTCTATTTCTTTCACTGATCTTAATATGTCTGTCCATCTCTATTAAATCTAGCAACTCTTCTCTTAAATCATTTTCTTCTAAACTGAGGTCGCATTCTTTATTGTCCATTTCCTACTGGCATTCTATAGAGTGTTCTAGAGCATCTTCCTGTGCCACATTGTCTTCAGTTTCATCCTGTGTCGTCTGTTGGTCTTTCATATGGGAACTCCCTAGCCTATCACTCTACAACACTGACTGCATCAGAGTTGCCACAGTTTCCTTTTCTTTCCCTCACTGTGTAACTCCTGCTGAACTTTTATACTGGTTTCTTATGGAAGGCTCTAAAGTATCTTTGTATGGCAACTGATCAGATGTTTCGAACTCCACTAATTTATCCTTAATTTGGGGATCTATTGCTCTACCCTGCTGTGATATCAGATTTAGACTTTCTACACTACATCCTTCACTTTATAGGTACTCCATAACCTCAGTTTCTATTTCTTCAGCTTCTCCATTACTAATCCTCTTTTCTACTTTTTCTCATTGTTTTCTTATTTTTTGTATTGTAAGATTTTCCATATCCAGATGCCTTTGCCTGTATTTCTCTTCAAATATCTTTGGTGCTTCTCTTTTTATGTTGATTATTTTTGCTTTCTCCTTTGCATAGACATTGCACCATATTAAATTTCTTTTTCTATCCTATGTCCATATTTCTTCTTCAGATGTCTCCTGCTCCTCCTGTGTCTCCTTACTTGGACACGTTGTTATATCATGCTGTGATATAACCCGTGTTAGACATTCTACACTAAATCCTTCACTTCGCAGATATTCCATAACTTCAACTTCTCTTTCTTTAACTTTTAATTCACTAATCTTCTGTTCTACATTCCCCATTTGTGATCTTTTTTGCATTGTGAAATTTTCCATATCTGGATGTCTTTGCCTGTATTTCTGTTTTAATATCTTTGAGCTTTTCTGTGTTGGTAAATTTGTCTGTCTCCTTTCCGTAAATATTCACCATATCGATCTCACTTTCCTTCCCATGTGCATATTTCTTTTTTAAACCTTTCAAAAGTCTCTAGATTTGTTCTGTAGATTTCGTTCTTTATATTTTCACAGTTCCTCAGTTGCTTCTTTTTTCAAATGGCTCAAGGTTTCTTGGTCTATATAATGTTTTTCATAAATCTGTTGTATTAATAAATACAACTTTTTTATTTGAAACTTCTGGCAATTTTCTTGTGCAAGTACTTTTCTTTCCTCTAATTTCTCTGTTATCTTTTTGTACCTTCTGTCTGGAAATTCTGGGCTTCTTGCATAATCATAATAATACACAATTTCTTTCTTATCCTCAGTAGACCACTCTATTTTCTTTATGGCTCTTTTTTAGCTTATCAGTTTTTGTAATTTTTGTACTTGGCCATGGTGGTGCAGCGGTTAGGTTTGTCGCCTCACAGCAAGAGGCTCCCTGGTTCAGTTCTCGGCTGGAGTGCCTTCTCTGTGGAGTCTGCATGTCCTCCCCACAATCAACTGAAATTTAAAAGACATGCAGGTAGGTGCGTGCGTGGCCAGGTGTGCCTTCTCTGAAGGTTGGGTGCCAAGCTTGCAACTCGACACCGTAAAAATCAATGCCAATCATAAGTGGACCAGAGATCCACTGTGGTGACCCCTAACCAAGAAAAGCCGAAAGACGTTTTAGTTTTTGTAATTCTTGTGGACTACCACTTCCTTCTAAAACAAGGGGCCACCCTCCCCCTGAGCCTGCCCTAGTGCTATTGTAGGAATGTTTTTGTCTCTTGAGGATTCTGCACTGTCATTTTTTCCAGTCCTGGGACCAGTGCGCCTAGCAGAACTGGGTGTTTTTTTTATCTTGGGTCTTGTGCACCCAGCTAATGTTTTTATTTTTTTTTAACATACTTCTGTTCATGATATGTGCAATATAAAATACAGTCTGTGTATCACTGACATCTTGGTGAGATTTTGTGAAAAATAGGGTCCACCTCATGAAGGTACTTGCAAAGACTTGAGGATGAATTCAATGTCTGCTATACTACTCTCCTTTGCTTGCTGATTTATTGTCTCTCCATTCAGACCCCTAAAATCTCTCCATTTGGACCCCTATCATCTCTTCATTCTGACCCAGCTGGGTGAGTTTCTCAAAAATACCTGAGTGGGGGATTATGTCAAAGGTTTTGGCTAAGTTGAGATAGGTGTTATGTACTGTTTTGTCTTCATCCAGGGTTTTGGTGATATTCTTGAAGAAATCCACCAAGTTTAGTAAGCATGATCTATCTTTAATGAAAGCAAATTGAGTCAGGTTAAGAGTTTTAAGGCCTCCTATGTCTTTGTTAATAAGATCTATGATGATTCTTTCCAATGCCTTGCAGATAAGTCTGTTTAAACTTATGGGTTTATAGTTCCCAGGATCGGTTGATAGACCCTGTGATGCCCCTGCACTGGCCCAGTACTCAAGGAGCCTCAATCCTCACCACTAGCACCAGTGAGGGATGTACACACTGGGAGGATGACAAGTACACACACACACACACACACACACACACACACACACACACACACACACTCAGTAAAATACAATTTCCCTTAAGCGCACACAGGTATCACAGTCAGTCTGGGCCGGTTTCTCCTTCTTTCCCCAGATTCCCAATAAGACTCCCCACTGGCACAGCTATAGGGTTATGATCTCAACTGAGCGGTCAAAACAAAACCTCCAGCACCCTCTCTGTCCAACCAGTGCTTCATGTCCCTGCCCAAGTATTTGACACACACACTTTGAGATCTGATTTATATAGAAACAGACAGACAGTCCTGGGGAAGGCTGGGACAGGTTAGTTAGCTTCTACCCAGACTAAAAGGTAGTTATTACTGCCTCCAACCAGCTCTTTATCAGCTACTATAAGGCCCTTACAAAAGGTGACCAATCTTACTGTGTAATGTTACTATTATCCAAATGGTAAGTACGACCAAGACTAAGGCTATTGGACTAGCCTATACACTGTCACCAAATACATATCAAGTACTCTAGGAGCTTAAATATCTCTAAACAAACCAGCTGTAATTAAAAGGTTTAAATATATTTAATAATAAATAATAAAAGAACAAGACAATACTCAATAAGTCAATACAGTGACTACAGAGTTTAGAATCACAGGAAATATTTTAAAACAACATTCCAGGACAGTATCAAATAAATACAGAAAACGTCTAAACTAATCTTTACTATATTCCTATCTCTAAAAGAAATACTATACTTACATAACTTACTTACAGAGCAAGGCAAATCTTCTTCTTCTTCTTCTTCTTTCGGCTGCTCCCGTTAGGGGTCGCCACAGCAGATCAACTGTTTCCATTTCCTCCTGTCCTCTGCATCTTGCTCTGTCACACCAACCACCTGCATATCCTCTCTCACCACATCTATAAACCTTATCTTAGGCCTTCCTCTTTTCCTGTTACCTGGCAGCTTCATCCTTAGCATCTTTTTCCCAATATACCCTGCATCCCTCCTCAGCATGTGTCCAGACCAACGTAATCTTGCCTCTCTGGCTTTGTCTCCAAAGCTTCCAACCTGGGCTGACCCTCTAATATACTTATTCCTAATCCTGTCCATCCTCATCACACCCAGTGCAAATCCTAACATCTTCAACTCTGCCACGTCAAGCTCTGACTCCTGCCTTTTTGTCAATGCCACTGTCTCCAACCCGTATAACATAGCTGGTCTCACTACCCTCTTGTAGACCTTCCCTTTCACTCTTACCAGTACTCGTCTGTCACAAATTACTCCTGACACTCTTCTCCACCCACTCCATCCTGCCTGTACTCTTTTCTTCACCTCTCTTCCACACTCACCATTACTCTGAACTGTTGATCCCAAGTACTTAAACTCATCCACCTTCACCATCTCTACTCCCTGCATCCTCACCATTCCTCTATCCTCCCTCTCATTCATACACATATATCCTGTCTTAGTCCTGCTGACCTTCATTCCTCTTCTCTCTAGAGTATATCTCCACCTCTCCAGGGTCTCCTCCACCTGTTCCCTACTCTCACTACAGATCACAATGTCATCTGTAAACATCATAGTCCACGCGGACTCCTGTCTGATCTCGTCTGTCAACCTGTCCATCACCATTGCAAATAAGAAAGGGCTCAGAGCTGATCCTTGATGTAATCACACCTGCACCTTAAACGCATCCGTCACTCCCAGCGCAGACCTCAACGCTGTCACACTACCCTCGTACATATCCTGTACCACTCTTACATACTTCTCTGACACTCCCGACTTCCTCATACAATACCACAACTCCTCTCTAGGCACCCTGTCATATGCTTTCTCTAAATCCACAAAGACACAATGCAACTCCTTCTGACCTTCTCTGTACTTCTCCATCAACACTCTCAGACCAAACATCGCATCTGTAGTGCTCTTTCCTGGCATGAATCACTAACCATCACCTCCCTTCTTAACCTAGCTTCCAATACTCTTTTCCATAACTTCATGCTGTGACTGATCAGTTTAATCCCGCTGTAGTTACTACAGCTCTGCGCATCACCCTTATTCTTAAAAATCGGTACCAAAACACTTTTTCTCCATTCCTCAGGCATACTCTCACTTTCCAAGATTTCATTAAACAATCTAGTTAAAAACTTCACTGCCATTTCACCTAAACACCTCCATGCTTCCACAGGTATGTCATCTGGACCAACAGCATTTCCATTCTTCATCATCTTCATAGCTATCCTTACGTCCTCCTTGCTAATCCACTGCACTTCATGATTCACTATCCGCACATCATCCAACCTTCTCTCCCTCTCATTCTCTTCATTCATCAACCCCTCAAAGTACTCTTTCCATCTGCTCAACACACTCTTCTCGCTTGTGAGTATGTTTCCCTCATTATCCTTTATCACCCTTACCTGCTGCACATCTTTACTAGCTCGGTCCCCCTGTCTAGCCTATCAGTACAGGTCCTTTTCTCCCTCCTTAGTGTCCAACCTTTTATACAACTCTTCATGCGCCTTATCCTTAGCCTTCACCACCTCTTTCTTTGCCATGCACCTCATCTCCTTATACTCTTGTCTACTTTCTTCATCTCTTTGACAATCCCACTTCTTCTTCGCCAACCTCTTTCTCTGTATACTCTCCTGTACTTCTTCATTCCACCACCAGGTCTCCTTGTCCTCCTTCCTCTTTCCAGATGTCACACCAAGCACCCTTCTAGCCATCTCTCTTACTAGCTCTGCTGTAGTTACCCAGCTATTCGGTAACTCCTCACTGCCACCCAGTGCCTGCCTTAACTCTTCCCTGAACATCACCTCACAATTACCATTTTTCAATTTCCACCATTTAATCCTTGGTGCTGCCCTCACACTCATCCTCCTCTTCTTGATCACCAATGTCATCCTACAAACCACCACCCTATGCTGCCTAACTACACTTTCCCCTGCCACCACTTTACAGTCTCCAATCTCCTTCAGATTGGCCCTTCTACATAAGATATAATCCACCTGTGTGCATCTTCCTCCACTCTTGTATGTCACCCAATGCTCCTCCCTCTTGTTAAAATATGTATTCATCACAGCCATGTCCATCCTTTTCACAAAATCCACTACCGTCTGACCTTCTGCATTCCTTTGCTTAACACCATACCTACCCATCACTTCCTTGTCCCATCTGTTCCCTTCACCAACATGCCCATTAAAATCTTCTCCAGTCACCAGTCTCTCACCCTTGGGTACAGTCATCACCACTTCATCCAACTCACTCCAAAATTTTTCTTTCTCATCCATCGCACACCCAACTTGTGGAGCATATGCACTAACAACATTCATCATTACACCATCAATTTCCAGCTTCATAAACATCACTCTATCCGACACTCTTTTCACCTCCAAAACAGTCTTAGCATATTCTTCCTTCAGGATAATGCCTACGCCATTTCTCCTCCCATCCACACCATGATAAAACAATTTGAAACTGCCTCCGGTACACCTAGCCTTGCTCCCCTTCCATCTGGTCTCTTGCACACACAGTATACCAACTGTCCTTCGGTTCATCATATCAGCTAGCTCCCTCCCTATACCAGTCATACTGCCAACATTCAAAGTTCTGACCCTCACTATCACAGTCCTAGCCCTTACCTGCCTTCGGGTATGCCTTCCGCCTCTTCTCCTCCTTCGGACAACAGTAGCCCAATTTCCGCCAGCACCCTGTTGGCCAACAGTACTGGTGGTGGTCATTGTTAACCCGGGCCTCGACCGATCCGGTATGAGTTTCTGTACAGTTTCTGCATGTGTGATGTGGCAAACTTTTACGCCGGATGCCCTTCCTGATGCAACCCTCCCCATTTATCCGGGCTTGGGACCGGCACAAAGAAATGCACTGGCTTGTGCATCCCCAGTGGCTGGGTTTCTAGGTCCAAATGTTTCTAGGTCCAAAGACAAATACAAAATGCACAGTCTCTCAGAGAGTTCCCAAATTAATATCAAAACATTACTGCTGGGTCAGCTGGATGACATCACTATGTGTCACCTGCCTTCAGTTCCCAGGCTAACAGATACTTAACAAAATGTAACATTTCTTTGTGAAAAATACTTATATCTCAGATATCTACAGCAACTAGAAAGGCCGCAGAAATACCTCACAAAGAGGATTACCGACCTCAAACAGATGTCCTACGCAGACCATCTCAAAGAACTTCAGCTTTACTCCATTGCATATCGCCTACTCAAAGGTGATCTCTGCCTAACATACAAAGCTATGTCAAACCCAGAGCTGTTGGACATGCTCCACTTAAATAAATCACAATCCCTCCAAGCTACATGCTCTAGGGACCTAAACCTTGTCACCACAATAAACAGAACATGCTGGAGGGATAGATTCCTGTCCCAGAGACTTCCCATACTCTGGAACAAACTACCTATCTATATCATATCTCCTCATTAGCACTCTTCAAGAAAAATCTTGATGATTGGATGGGAGATAGAAAATTCACCCCAGGATCACCTCTGTGGCTCTGTTCAACAGGGGCACAGGAAAATAATTTTCTTGGGTGGCAAAAGCCAAGGTACCTTTTTGGCTAGGCTTATACAGGCCCTAGGGCCAATAGTCTAGTACCTACCTATGAACCTATGTGCAGCTACTAGGAAGTCACAGAGCAATAAAAATGCCTTGCATTCCAAACCTAGTAATTATTTCTGTTTCAAGACAATAGAAAGAAACCTCTAGCTGTAGACATCCTGTCTCTTTCGGTGAAACTGAGAGATAAACACAATCGTAAAACAATTCACTTATTTTCTTAGAGTTTGTAAGTTAACTCTGTTCTTTTCCAGTAGGGTACACTGTGGTTACATTCTTGAAGCTCAGTACATAACATACAGTTCAACACACACTTCTGCACCAGTAGTTTAATATCAACATAACATATAGTTCTTACATTGTAAAAAAGCATATGGATCATATTAATATTCACAAATGACATATGATTATTTACAAAATTCCAGCTAGCTGGGCTGGCAGCATTTCAGTTTTTCACAGATCCCCTTTGTGCAAGGGGATTACTGTTGCTGTTTTCCACTCTGCTGTAACAAAGCCAGTGCTTAGGCTGTGGTTAAACAGAGTGCCAAGTGGTTCAGCTAGGCCCTGTTTTAGACTGTTATTAAGCAGCCTGAGATATTATCTGGTCCAATAGTGGCAGTGTTTTTGGCCTTGGAGAGTGTGGTTATGACCTGCTGTTTGGAGAAACAAGGTAGAGGACTGGTGGCTGTCATGCTTGGGATATGACTGGTGGGGATAAGGGGGTAAAGTTTGTGCCAAATCCATCAGCTAGCAGGTTGGCAATTACCTCAGGTTCAGTATGAGTGGTACCATCCATTACTTCTCTGGAACAAAGCTGGGCCTTCCCTTTTAGATTACAGATGTACCTAAAGAATGCCTTATAATTATCCTTAGCTATGCTAATTTAGCTTCATAATTAGATTTAGAGAACTTTGCAAGATATGTGATTTGCTTGTTCAATCTGTGCAGTGTTCTTCCTCTGCTGATTCAGTTCTCTCTTGTTCTTAGACATCAGTTTCTTCATCTTGTTATATAACCTGTTTATACTTAGTCCACCAGGGTGGCTTGTTTTTATGTGAGGACCTGGTTTTGATCCATTCAGGTACTGCCGAGTTTATACAGCTGTGTAAGTGTTTATACATGGCATTTGTGTATCCCTCTGTACAGGAATTTGTATTGGTTGTGTTAATAGGGGGTTTGAAACTGTTTATACTATTGGTTAGTATGCTTTAGTTTGCTTTGGAGAATTTTTTCATTTTTTTAGCTCCTGTGGGAGAGGGGGGGCTGATTTATGATCAGACCTTACCCGGGAATGCAACACCCAGAGGGGGTAGTGCATTGACCCCCCCCCCCTCATGTTGGTGAATACTAAGTTTAGGACATTTGAGTCCCTTGTGGGGGTACAGACTAGCTGTTCCAGAGCATTTGTACTGACAAAGTTCAGGAACCTCAGAGGGGAGCATGTTTGTGCTCGTATATGTCTCCCAGTTCATGGAAGGATGGCTGAAATCACCCATGAGCTAGAAGTTTGGCTGTATAGCTAGTGACTGTAGTAAGTCCTTATAGGTAGTGTGTTTCTCTTGGTTCATGGTGGGGGACCTGTACCTAACAATGATGTGGAAGAGGGTTTTGCCTACAGTTAGTTGGACTTGGAGTAGCTCAAGAGAGTCATACTGCTTAATCAGTCTTGAGGTGTATTTGTCTTTGGTTCTTTCACGCTCGTTTTGAGGTCTAGGCATCATAGCCTTACACGGCTGGGTGCTCTCTGCAACCTTGCACCATGTCTCAGTAACTGCACATACATTAGCATCTTCCAAATAAAAGTAGTGCTTCTAGGGAGTGCAGTTTCCTGTTTAGACTCCTAGCATTAAGCAGCATAACCTTGAGTTTGTCACAAGTGGATTTTTTTAAGTTGGAAATTTTGTTGTTTTGACATTGCCTGAAAAAGCACTATGGGGAAGCAAGTACCTTTGCCAATAACTGAAAACCAAGACGTGAGGTGAAGGCCATCCCTGGAAAAGTAGTGTGGTCTGTTGACCATGTCTTCCCAGGCTGACAGATACTGGATCCCCTTGGACTGACACCAGAAGCTAAGCTAATTGTTGAAGTCAATCATTTTTTTGTTTATATTGAGGTATCATCTTGGGTGAAGGTAGAATGCTACTTAGGGATAGGACCTACCTGCCTGGGACACAAAATCTGAGAATTCAGTCTGTCTTCATATATTCCAGAGAGGTACGTCTCAAGTCATTCACTCCAACTTGGACTACGACAGAGTCATAGTGGTACTTGTTGAGAGAGTTGAGTGTATGCATGGTTTTGAGGTGTTTTGCCTTAGGGGCTTATTAGCTGAGATACTGGTGTGTGTATTATTATGTGTAGTGGATTCTATTCTTTCTGCAGTGTGTGTGTGTGCAATAGGTTTGCACTTGGGAGGTCTCTGAACGTTTGGTAGACTACTTGTGACTACCTCCGCATATGTGGGCTTATTTGTTGTGAGCTTGTTATGTGCAAGATGTGAAATCTGTGTGCTGACAACCTGCTTGATGCCTGGTTTGTTGTTGCCTGAAACATTTGATTCCATATTCATATTGCAAATACATCTCTCACATACTGTATTTGTTTTAGGAGTAAGTGGTTGTCAGTATACATGAGTTAATTAATATATTGTCTCAAGATGATCATGTCAATCAAGCTGATTCATTATGGCAGGTTTATAACATAAATACTAGTAGGGAGTGAGCTAGTTAGACCAGGCTTTGCTCTAGGAATAACAAGGTGGTCTATTCAGCAGAAGACTAGCGTTGAAAAACTGTGACAACATTTCTCAGTGTGCAACTGAGTTGCTTGCAGTGCAGCAGGGGAGTTTGGTAGGGTTTACTAGCTGATAACTAGGGAAAATTATCTTTATAGGTGTTTGCATCTATGCACAGCAGTGCTAAACTCCATCGAACAGTGCTCATGTACGTGCAAATGCAAGGCTTAAATGCAAGCACACAAACTAGCCAATAGGAAAATCCAAAACTGAGCCTCTTTCCAGTAATCCCCAACTCAAATGGGTTCTGAGCTACACACTTCTTCCACAAGGGTGCAGGGAGGCCCTTTTAATGTAAGATGGCTGGTTTTATTGCTCAAGTAATACTAAACAGTCTAGATTCAGCAAATCTGAATCTAGCCTATGCTATATAAGGCAGGAGTACCTGAAAATTTAAAGTGCAGAATAAAACAGTCTCAACAGCAAAAACAACAGAAATGAAGCAGCAATTTAGTTAAATACAGTTCTCAAAGATCAATGCAGGGTTAAAATATACTTATTTTAAAGTTGATTTCAGTGGATGCCTTGGATTTCATTTCAGATCTCTGGCTAAGGTCACCAAACTCTGAACAGCTCTGGTAAACTGAGCACAGACCTGCGCAAAAGTGAGGTTTAAATACAAGGAAGTTAAACAGTTTTAACACGAACTAACCAGTAGGAAAGCCCAAAACTGAGCCTTTTTCCAGCAATCCCCAACTCAGATGGGCCTGAGGTACACAAATCTGCCACGTCTGCCACAAGGGTGCAGGGCGGCCCCTCAATTTAAGATGGCTGGTTTTAGTGCTCTATTGATACCAAAATAGTCTAGATTCAGCAACTCTGAGACTAATCTATGCTATATAAGGCTTAAAATATACTAATTTTCGGATGATTTCAGTGGATGCACCTTGGATTTCCGTTCAAGATGTGATGTGAAATGTTTGAAACATGAGGACATCACCTCATCACACAAATGGCTGTCCTTCACTGGCAGCCCTGACCCCTTAGAAAATTAAGAATGTTTGCAAGTTCACTAACCTCCAGTAGATACTCACATAGTGGGAAGATGTCAATGTGACAATGACAACTCAGCTACCCCCTTCCCCTTACTGGCTCTTTTCAGTACATAGGCTGCTAATTGAACCTGGATTGTTTAGGTTACAGTGAGGGCTGTGCCTCTCTATACCATGGACAGCTGAAAGATTCAAACTTGGCTCGTGGCAAGTAGGTATCCCATAATGCAGTGGTGTAACTCCCCAGATCTTGTTTGATATATATATATATATATATACACACACACAAATATTTGCTATCCCCAATGGAAAAGGAGAAACAAACTGAAGCAAGGAACTCCTGAAAGGAGTAAAACATCCACCAGGTCCACAAGGAGTCTTTGGAAGGGGGAAGGAGGGAGGGTTCGTAAGAATGAACGGTGAGATGGACAACAAACATGGAACGTTATGGTGAGTACATAACTTCTTTATGTTATGTTGTCCTATCTCGCCTTCATTCTTACAGTGATGGGACAGTGTCCTTAGCACCTTTTCTCTGGATGGCTCACGAGAGTACACTTTTAGGCATAGTGGACCCAAAGCAGGCCCTGTCCCTGGAGGCAAAATCCACTTTATAATGCGTGATAAATGTATGAGGAGTAGCCCAGGTAGCTGCAGCACAAATATTATCCATAGGAATTCTGGCCTGAAAGGCAGAAGACGTAGCCAGTGCTCTAGTGGAATGAGCCTTAACCTTAAATGGTAAATCTCTGTTGTTTGTGGTATAGATGAAGGTAATGCAGTTTGAGAGCCAGTTGAAAATGGTAGTTTTTGAAACTGGCCTACCCTTTTTTGCATCTGAAAAGGATATGAACAACTGTCAGATTTTCCTAAAATCTTTTGTCCTATGCAAATAGAATCTGAGTTGTCTATGCACATCCAGTTGATGTAATTTGTATTCTGCCTTGTTACTGTGATTAGGGAAAAACACTGGAAGCTCAATAGATTGAGTTATGTTAGTTGAAGAAGAGACTTTAGGTAAAAAGGATGGATTAGTTAATAAGGATACCCTATCCTTATGAAAAATGAGATATGGCGATTTGATAGTTAGGGCTTGCGACTCTAATACCCTTCTAGCAGATGTTATAGCAACCAGAAAAATGATCTTCCAGGAAAGGAACTTGAGGTCTGAAGAAGAAGAAGGTTCAAAAGATGGTAACGTTAGGTGAGATAGAACAAAATTTAAATCCCAAGGAGGAAGGGGTTCCTTAAAGGGAGGTCTTAGTAAGGAGACACCTTTCAAGAAGGCTCTACACCACCTGTGGACATTACGTTCGAAGTATGATCACCAGTGTGGAAATCTGAAATTGCAGCGAGTTGTACTCTGATGGTTGCTGTAGCTGAACCCTGTTGGAAGAGTTCCACCAAGAATTCCAAGATAGAGTGAATAGGTGCAGAAAAAGGGTCAATGTTTCGGTTTTGAGCCAAGGGAGAAAACCTTTTCCATTTGCTAAAATACAGTTTTCTGGTGGAAGCTTTATGACAGGCCATCAAGATATGTTTAACTGTTGGAATGAAATTCTGAAGCCTGACTAAATTGGGAAGTGGAGCAGCCAAGCTGACAAGGTGAGGGTGTGGAGAGATGGATGAGTGCACCTGACATATGTGTCAGCAAGTCTGGAACTGGGTCCAGAGTCCAAGGCTTCTCCTGAAGATGAGGACAAAGGAAGGGGAACCAAACTTGATGAGGCCAGTAAGGAGCAATGAGAATCATCCTGCTTCCCAAGGACTGTGCTTTATGAATGACTCTGGGTATGAGAGGAAATGGAGGAAAGGCATACAGAAATCCCAAGGGCCAGTCGCGAGCAAGTAAGTCTCTCGGTGTCTCCTCAGAGAGGGGATTAGGGTAAAATAGTTGCTGCACTTGGCATTCATGGGAGTGGCAAAAAGATCGCAGCAAGGCAGACCCCATGTTCGGAAAATCATTTCTGCTCCATTCTGATTGAGAGACCACTCGTGAGGCATTAGAATTGCCCCTCTCATCTTGTCTGCTATCACGTTGGACTTCCCAGGAATGTGCATTGGTATTAGAAAGCACTGGGAAAAGACTGCCTATTGCCAAACTCTTAGGGCCTCATGACAAAGGGGGTAAGATCTGGTTCCCCCCTGCTTGCTTATGTACCAAACCACAAACATATTGTCTGACTGTATCGTGATTGTCCCTAGAGGGAGAGAGTCGTGAAGTGCTTGCAACACAATAAGCACTGCTCTCATCTCTAGGACATTTATATGCAAGTGAGCCTCGTGTTCTTGCCATGTACCTTGGACTGTTTTCCCCAGATAATGCCCCCCCACCCTATCTAGGAAGTGTCCATGGTCACTGTAGCTAAGGATTGTTGTGGAACAAAGGGTCTACCTATGGTCACATGGTTGGAGTGTAGCCGACATCTTAAGTCATTTTTTCATGATTCCATTATCCTGATAAGTTGAGACATAGGAAGCTCTTGAAGTGACCATTGGGAGAACAAAAGCCATTGAACGATCCTCATGTGCATTCTGGCAAGGGGAACCACTGTTATTGTGGAAGCCATTGTCCCTAATAATTTTAGAACTATCTTTGCTTTCACCTTGGCCTTGCAAAGAAGATGAAGTATCTGTTGCCTGAATGCTGAAACTCTGTCTGTTACAAGACGTGCTATCAAGGAAGCAATATCTAGATCTGCGCCTATAATACCCAATTGCGCTCAAATTTCCAAGGTCACATCCCTGGCTTGTTGGAGTAGATGCTTAGTGGTGGCAGATAGGAGCAAGTCATCTAGCTAGGGAAACACGTGGAATCCTAGACACCTCAGGTGAGCTGTGACTACTGCCATGCATTTGATAAACACTCTGGAGGATGTAGTGAGACCAAAGGGCAGAGCTCGGAACTGGTAATGACTGGCCTTCTCGATGCCCTGTCCATTTTTATGTGGTAGTAAACATCTTGAAGGTCTATCGAGCACATCCAATCGTCTTCCTCTAAAAAGGGAAGTATAGACTGCAGTGTCACCATTCAGAACTTTGACTTCTTGGCAAATTTGTTTAAATTGCTTAGGCCTAATATGGGTCTCCAGTCCCCTGTTCATTTTGGCACCAAAAAGAATCTTGAATAAGTTCTGAATCCTATTTGGTCTGCAGGGACTTCTTGGATGACTCTTTTGTGCAGCAACTTTTGAATTTCTACAGTTGCTTGCTCCCTTAGATTGGGTAGAACATCTGGGATTGTTCTGAACTGTGGGACAGGGTAGGAAAAGGGAATGGAATATCCTCTGTATATTATTCTTAGTACCCACTTGTCTCTTGTGATAGTTTGCCAGGCTTCTGGGTACATAGATAAATGTCCCTCGACTGCCTCCAGAGCAGAGCAGTCGGGCCTCCTTTCAGGAGTGCTGATAGGGGCGTCCGCAAAAGGCATCACAGTCACCCCGGTTCTGTGGGCCCCCACTGCCTCTAGGACAGTCATCCTGGAAAACTTCTTCTGATCTTCTAAACCATATTTTCCCACTCTTCTGACTTTTAGGATAATGTCTTGAAGGTAAGGAAAAATGTACTCCAATGGCAGAGAGAGTTTTTCCTTCCTGTTTGTATCAGGTGAGAGTGTCTTTTACTTTGGGTCCAAAGAGTGAGGAACCGTCAAAAGGGGCATTAGTAAAGGTAGATTTAAAGGGCTCCACAAAATTGCACAAGCGCATCCAGGAGTGTCTCCTAAGGGAAACTCTTGCTCCATCAGCTGGGTAAGAGATCAGCCTCATGGAGGATTTGACGATGGAATTTAAGGTGGATAGCTGGGAGGAGACCTTCTCATTCACCCCCACAACCAATGTACCTTGTAGAGTATCTCCTAGTTCTTTCAGGAGATCTCTCTGTAGTCTTGTGAAATGAGTGAGGTAGTTCAGCAATCAAAGTGTAAAGGTCGCTGACAAAAAGACACGCTTCCCGTATCTGTCCATCATTTGAGAGTCTTTGCTCAGAGGGTGGACAGATGAAGATGCTTCAGAAAGTTCATTTTTGGTGGCTGCTGCCACCACCATAGCATCTACAGGTACCCCCTTAGTGAGGAAGTCCTTGGAGCTGATAAGAATTTGGCCTCCAAGGTCTGGTTCCATTGTGTCAGGTGACTCCCATGCCTTTCGATTGACCAAGCCCA
This sequence comes from Protopterus annectens, assembly GCF_019279795.1. Taxonomy (NCBI): domain Eukaryota; kingdom Metazoa; phylum Chordata; order Ceratodontiformes; family Protopteridae; genus Protopterus; species Protopterus annectens. The sequence goes on from NC_056740.1 coordinate 218,800,481, forward strand.
TTAGCTCGTCGAAAGGCAGAGACACTTAGGAGGCTGAAAGTTGAGATCCAAAAGGCTTCAGGTACACTGACTCCTCATCAGAAGGGGTGGAGGCCTGCCAGCTGCCTCTCTGCTTCAGGATCTCTAGAATATCTGCAAATGAGAGGATGACCATGGAGACCCTTCTGATTCTTTGAGGTCAGTGTCTGAAGTGATGGACTCATCTGGAGAGTCTACATGCTTCCCCTTGCAAGTTCTCTTCTGAGGGGGCTTCTCAGAATGGTTTTCTGGGAGGGGGGATCCTGAGACTCTGGATCTCTGCTGTCCTGTGGAATGGGTGGTGCTGAGACAGTAGAGTGCTGGTATCCTTATGTGGAGCTGTAGGGGCAGACAGCACACTCCTCATCACCTCAAAGGCAGATCCCACTGGCTCCGAAGACTCCCTCAGCACCAAGGAGGCAGAGGAAGCCACAGGATCCAGTAAGATCAGCCCCAAGGCCAATGTAGGAGCCGAGCTAACCCGGGCCGGTGCAGAAGATCAGGGCTGAAAATCCCCCTCGGAGTCGAGTGGGGAACCCTGGCTCCCAGACTCTCTGGACAGCGCAGAGAGTGTCGGAGCAGAAGTCGGCTCCATGATCACTGAAGGGGGTCTCAGAATCGATGGATCCACAGTATGTGGCACCAAGCAGTCTGGCTCTGAAGGTGCAGCTTGGCTTGGAGGAGGAACAACAGTGGGTACAATGGCTATAGTAGACTCCAGAACCAGATAGGTCAGAGCCAAAAATAATTTGGTAAGCGCCGGCGACTTCAAGAGTCTGCGCACCACCTGTTCCATGTCATTGTCAGATAACCTCTTGATGGCCCTGGAGGATAGGGACAGAGAACGAGACCTGTGCAAAATGGGAGATCTCAGTATAGGAGAGACTGGTGAAATCTCAATAGACCGGCTCCGAGAAGAGGAATCTTGCAGCTCCAAATACTTTGGAACTGAAGAACCAGGCTTGTCAATCAAAATAACCTCCAACAGTTCCGAAGACTGTGGAGCCGAGGAGGTAGTAGCCTTAGATATTTTAGGTAACTTGACTGGAGGCTCTGAATGAGCTGATGCAGCAGGTGATTGTCTCTTTTGAGGTTTGTCCTTTGTTGAAGAAAGAGAAGAATAAGAGGAAGAAGAACTGTGGATAGCTTCCTCAAAAGTTGGCTTTAAGAGCCCCTTAAGGATCAATTTATTTCTCCTTTCTTGTAAAACCCTGGCACTGAAGGAATGACAGAATGTACAATCCTCTTGCAAATGAATAGCTACAAGGCAATAAACACAGATGACATGAGTGTCAGTAATAGACATCTTTTGTGAACACTTCTGGCATTTCTTGAAGCCCAAAGGCTTATGTTCCCTTTCCTTTGGGTCTTCAGACATGATTATGACAAAAGACCACATTCTAACAACGGAAAATTCTAATTACTAAAACTGCTGATATATAGCTAACTACAACAGGAAAACACTGAGCAGACAGATAAACAAGGGAAGACAATAGGGCCTCTAGCTAAAACAGTCCTAAATCCCAGAAAAACAACACACCAACTACAAGCCCAAATGGACCAAGAGCTCTCTAACTTAAACGAGCTACTATTAAGCTATACGACAAGACACAACAACAACAACCACTACAAGGGATACAGCAAAGCCTACGAAAATGATGGCCAAAGGCAGCACCAAAAAGGAATAATAGCTATACAAATCTAGATATACTAGTTCAAAGGCTAACTATGCAACTACAATACTAGAAGAAAACACTCACTATAATATATAACGAGATTAAAGGTGTAATAAATGTAATAAATAGAAAAATTTCACAACTTAGCCACGGCCAAGAAGAGCGCATCCAACTTTGTAAAGCGGCAAACGAGATCTAGGGAGTTACATCACTGCATTACGAAATACCTACTTGCCACGAGCCAAGTTTGAGTCTTTCAGCTGTGTATTCAGCTGAGTCAGAGCCAAGGATCAGCTCCGAACCCATTATTGTAAGAATGAAGGTGAGATAGGACAACATAGCATCATTTGTTTCCGATACTTAATTGTATTAGTCATTAGCAAAAGCTGCGATATCAGAGGGTTCCATAATGGAGCTTCTGTTATTTATAAAACTTGCATATTATGTCAGTAGATGTGCCATGCTTGACTTTAATTTGTACATTAATGCTGTTTTTTTAACACAAAGTGAAGTCCTAATGAGTCAGTTATGACTAGACAAGAGGATTCCAAATATATTTAAACTTAAGTTCAAAAATATTTAAATCACCAGTGTCAGAAGCATCAAGTTCCTTGTATTATGTAATGTTGTATTATAGACCTTAACTCCCTTTTTATAAGTACTTGACAAAGAAAACTTCTAAAGCAGACTATAGTTTATATTTTTAATATTCATTTAGCACTTATTTTTAAACCATATGTAATGAAGTTGCTTAAAACATTTTACAGAAGATTTGTATTATTATTGAAAGTTTGGTTATCTACGAGTTACCAGTCTCCTTTTTGTTAAGTTGTTTGGTTATCTATGAGTCACCAATCTCCTTTTTGTTAAGTTTATGTTTATACTCACATTTTTAGGCTCCTGTCACTAGCACCATAAAAGAGCAGATTTCGGGGTTATGCAGTGTTACAGTGAACATTTTGATAACCCTGTCATTCAGGTTACCTTACTGCCTGCTTATACAAGTCTCAGCTTTTCTGTACCCAGTCAAATCAAGCAAACAGTAATATGCTTTATTTGTAAGGGTTATATGTCACATCTGCACAGTTTGGTAGAATGAGTGTTCATAGGTTCATAGGTGTGTACTAGACTAGTGGCCCTGGAGCCTTTACAAGCCTAGCCCATAGGATTGCCCTGGCATCTTGCCACCTGACCTTAGTTGCCAGTGGCTCTGTCGAGTAGAGCTACTGGAGTGATCCCTGGCATGAATTTTCTATTTCCCATCCACTCATCAAGATTTCTCTTGAAGAGGGCCAGTGAGGTGCTCTACCTGACAAGTATGGGAAGTCTATTCCATAGCATGGGCAGTCTCTGGGTTATGAACCTGTCCCTCCACCATATTCAGTTGATTGTGGTATGAGGTTGAGATCTCTAGAGTGTGTGGTGCGGAGGGATTGAGATTTCCTTAGATGTAGCATTTCTAACAGAGCTGGGTCAGACATGGCTTTGTAAGTCAAGCAGAGATTGCCTCTAATTAGGCAATATGAGACAGAGAATAGTTGGAGTTTTTTTAGTCTGTCCATATGGGACAAGTGTTTAAGGCCTAGGATCCTCTTTGTGGCCTCTCCAGTTGTTGCAGGTGTCTAGTGAGGTACATGCCAAATGGGGCATTGTACTTGATGACTGGCCTAATGAGGGAAGCATAGAGGGAAACAATGACCTCTTTCTTCATGGATGCAAAACCCTTAGTAATGAGATGTGCCACATAGAAGGACTTTCTGACCACAGTGGCAATGTGTTCCCAGATCTCTTATAACGCCTTCTGTGTTCACTGGATTACCATTGATGTGGTAATTCATGGGAACCGAGTTTTTGCTAAAGGTGATTATGACACATTTTTTGGCATTGAGCTTAAGGCCGCAGTTCTGGCACCAGTCATTGGTCTCAGTGAGGCCTTTGTGTAGGATGTCAACATCACTTGGGGAGTTAATAATAGCTCCCAACTTGCAATCGTCTGCAAACTTTGTCAGCCAGAGTCCTTTCATGTTGGCCTGGACTTCAGAGAAGTAGATACCAAACAGGAGAGGACCCAGGACCGAACCCTGTGGGACTCCACTCATGACTGGTCAGCAATCTGACTTGGAGTCAGCTACTTTCACACTGTGGGTTCTATCTGTGAGCCAGTTTGCAACCCACCTAGTGATATAGGGGTTGATGCCTAGCTTAGTGAGTGTTTCTAGGATTCCTGAGTGGGGAATGGTATTAAAGGCCCTTGCCAGATCAAGGTAGACTATATGAACCACATCCACACCTCTGGTGACTTACTCAAAGAAGTCGACCAAGTTGAGCAGGCATGATCTACCCTTCACAAAACCAAACTGTGTGGGATCCAGAGTTTGGAGATTCTCTATATCCTTGTTTATTAGGTCCATGATGATGCGTTCCATAGCTTTCCATATCAGACTCATCAGGCTAATGGGGTGATAGTTCCCAGGGTCTGTAGTCGCTCCTCCTTTGTGGAGAGGGATGACTGTAGCAGTGTGCCATTTGGTAAGGACAAAGCTGAGGTGAGGCTGTCATTGAACATAGCACACAGGTGAGGTGCCAGTTCACTCTGTAGTTCATGTAGAACACAGCCAGGGATATTGTCATGTCCCATAGAAGCTGTACTCTTGGCCTTGGACAGTGCTGTTTAACCTGTGCAGCAGTAATACTGGGTGCCTGGCAATCTACTGGTATTGTGATTGGTCCTTTGGGGGACAGAGAGGGGTAAAGCTGGTACTGAATCTGTTGGCCAGTATATTGGCAATATCTGTTGGCTCCATATAGGACGTACCATTGTGCAGTAATGCAAAGCAAATCTGGGTATTGCCATGGAGATTCTTTACATAACTATAGAAAGCCTTGTGGTTGTCATTACTATCTGCTGCAATTCTGTTTTCATAGCTAGTTTTAGAGGATTTGATGAGGGATCTCAACTTTTTGGTGAGGCTGATAAGGGAGTTTTTGAACTCTTGGGAATTGACCTCATTCTGCATCAGTTTCCTCCTTCTATTGTAGAGTTTGCTTATTGCAGGGGGCCACCAGATTGGTTTCCTTTTTTTGGAGGAGAGCGTCTTGGTTCTATTGGGTATGGCGAGATCAATGCATTTGTGTACGTGTTCATACAGTGCATTGGTGTATGATTCGGCAGTCATGCAACTATTCTCCATTTAAATGGGTGCTGTGATGTTAGCCACTTCTGTTTTTAGGAGCCCAAAGTTAGCTTTGGATAAGTTTTTCATGATGGTTACCTTTGTGGGGGTGGGGTGGTGTGGGAGGGATGGGGATTTCCAAGGTGATTAGTTTGTGGTCAGCTCTAACCAGGGAGGAGTTGACTATTGGTATAGAGCTATGGTTATCCATGTTAGTAATGACCAGGTCAAGGATGTTGCTACCTCTAGTGGGGATAAGAACGAGCTGGTCCAGGGCATTGGAATTAATGAATTCCAGGAAACATTGGGCAAGTGTATTGGTACATGAGTAGTTTTCCTAGTTAATGGAGGTGTAGTTAAAGTCACCCAGTATGGAAGTGTTAGGTTGGACCCTAATATTCTCCAGGGTGCTTAGGAACATGGAGTATGAGTCTTGGGACATCGTTGGAGACCTATAGCAGCCTATGACCTGAATCGCTGTCTCACCCAGTGTTAGCTGTACCTGAAGTATCTCAGATGCATTATGTTGGGCTACCAATCTGGAGGTGTGCACATCCTTTATGAATATGGAAACACCACCATCTCTGGAGCTTCTGTCCAAGTTCTGGTGCAAAAAGGTGTGGAATGAGTTATAGCCTGGTAGTGCAGGGATGCTTTCTGCTGCCTTGAACCAGGTCTCTGTTACAGCACAAATGTCGATGTTCTCCATTTTAAGGAGTGCTTTGAGTGAGTGCATTTTGAGATTTAGACTTCTAGCATTGAGCAGCATGACCCTCAGATTGCATTTGTTTGTAGCTGTTACGGTGGTAATTTGGTCTTTGGAACACCGCCTAACAAAGGCACTATAGGGGTGGCAAGAACCTTGGCCAGTATCCGGAAGCCCAGGGGTGACACATGCAGACCATCTCTGGCAAAGCATTGAGGTCTGTCAGTCATGTCATCCCAGGCAGACAGATACTGGATCCCCTTAGAATGACACCAGAAACTTAGCCAATTGTTAAAATCAACCATTTTCTGTTTGTACTGTGGTATCATTCTGGGTGATGGTAGGATGCTGCTCAGGGCTAGGGTCATACCCACCTGGACTACATAATCCGAGAGCTCCTCCATGTCTCTTTTCATATAGTCCAGGGAGGTACATCTCAGGTCATTCACATCCATGTGTACAATGACAGAGTCATATTTGTACCTGTTGTTGAGGGGCCTGAGTGTGTGCATTATGTGGTGGATCCCGGCACCTGACAAGCAGCTGACTGTTACTTTCTCCTTATTCAGCCTAGTGAATGGGACATCAATGTGCCTCACTATCGAATCACCTATGATTAGTATACTGGGCATGCTGTTTTACCTTAGGGGCTTTGGTTGAGTGGCACACTGTTTAGGAGAGTTATGTGTCTCGTGATTAGTGTTGTGTTATGGTGGTCGAGTGTCTGCCTTGGAGGTCACTGCCATTTGTGTAGATTTTTATTGAGAATCTCCGCAAAGGTGGGTGTGTGGTTTGTGTTTTTATGTGAAGGCATTGCTGGTGTGTGTTCTGGAGGGCTATGTGTTCCATGTGGTGTGGTGCAAGTGTTGACCTTCTCCCCTTGACCAGCTAATATAAAATACACACAATTTCACAGGTACTCCATATATGAATAAAAGTTATTTTGGTAGGATGTACATTTGCAAAGGAGAAAACTGATATAAGGTCTGTAATTTTTATGTAGTTTAATATTTTCAAACAACTCACAGGCTGCTGAAAGAATGTCCTCCTGAAGTAATCAGATGTGCAGCTGTTTTCAAATTATTGTATAGCTGACTGTCTTTGAGTTGTTTCCAAATGATTTGCTGTGAAAATAAGCACAATTAGTAAACAGTGGATAAGAATAAAACTCACAATAACTACGGTGACACTGGAACTATGTTACAGGCGGTCTTCAGGCATGTAAAAACTACCAATTTTATGGCTAGACCATAACACTTTGGTCTAAATTTAATGTTTTCATTTATTTGTAAGAGGATTATGGCAAGAAGTTAGTTTATCCTTATCAGAGGTGTTGCTGCAGGCTATGCAGTGTATATTGTGTTACATCTAGTAGCAACTGAGCTACAACGGTGCTTTTATTTGTACCAGTGGATAACACTGCTTACTGACATGATATGTGTTTTTTTCTGATTTTACAGAAGACACCTACAATTCAGAAGAAATTGTAGACCATCAGCCAGTTCTACTGAAAATAATGGATACTGCAGACCAGGTAAATGATTTTTTTCTCATTAGCTTATTGAAGTATCATACCTCACCTGTGATAGACAGTCCATTTAATAGCTATGGTCCAAATCTGCACATTTGCATGCTACCTTTTAATTTATTTATGTAAGTGAACTGGTCATCACTGACCATTTTCAGTTACTACCTGGGCTGCAAATGCAAGGTTAGATATAATATATGCATGAACAGATTAAAGTAACCAACCATCAGGCATATTTAGGGAAGAAAATGAAGTATCGGTGAATTTCGTGGTGCTTACACTTCTTAGAACACCCCAGACATTCTGGTTTGAAATTTATCATTCTGGACTGTGTGTAGGTGGATGAGCTTCAAGGGGGCATCAGTGGTGTTTTGCAGAAAAAAGAATTATGCTGGCAGTTGAAATTAAATGCATTCAGAAAACCAGGGCTTAACTACTATTGCTCTATTAAGAGTGTATTGAATTTATATAAGCTGCCACACAATCTGTAAAGGTTTTTAGGGAATTTTTTTGAGGAAATGTTTTTATGTTCTAAAAATAATCTTAATAATAATAAAAATAATGAAGTATAGAATGTGTATAAATATATATATGTTTGGTTACTTTAACCTCACGTTCCGGTGTATAGCTTGTGAGACATTTCCACTGCGAGCTACATCTCCAAAACCAGAAGACTGCAGCAACAATTCACTGTAGAGCGGTACGGCTGAAAAGTACTATCACTGCAGCTGTACATGATGAAAAGATATGTAGAACATTGTGGTGATCCCTAAGGACCCCTAAGGACTGCTACCCAGAACTCTTCACGTGCAGATGTCTCAGTTAGAAGACAGCTGGGTAGCAGTCCTTAGGGATCACTGTGATGTTCTACATTTTTTTTCCTAGTGTACAGTTGCAGCAGTAGTGCTTTTCAGCCATAACACTCTACAGAGAATTGCTGCTGCAGCCTTCTGGTTTCAGCAATGTAGCTCGCAGGGAAATGTCTTGCAAGCTACACGCCGGAACCCTTTAACCTCAATTCTGCTTTGATTAGATTTATTGCATCACACCAGAGATTTAAAATGATAAATTCAAAACACACATTTTTTCATGCTATTACCATGTAGTAGTGGTATACATCCCCTATTTACCGTACTGGTGGATGCTCATACACACACTTGCACACTTTTATATATTACTAATTTACGTCATCCACTATTTTCAGTATTTCTTATATGATTTTTCTATTAATTTTCATGGTATAAGCATGTTTTGGGCTGTAAAGATGAAACCTGTCATGACAGTTTTTTTTTTTTTTTTTTTTTTTTGCAAACCACTGAAATTTTTTTTAAGTACACTAATACACATGGATGGATATTTACTAGATTACATTATCAGATAGATGTATTTCTATATTTATAGTGTTCTAGGTGGATTATGCTTAGGGTTAGTTAGCTATGTGTTTTTTCTTTATTTTTAGCCAAAAGAAAATTTAGTTAAAAGTCTTTTTATGTGCATTTTATGCTTTTCTTAATACCTGATTTTGGAATGTGGGTTGCAAATAGATAGGTAGTGTTTTCCTTAACTAGTATTTAGTTTGATCTAATCAGTGGTAGTGTGTGGGGGTGGGTACCCATTGTTCTAAAATGTACTTTTACTGTCCTGTTTATATTGTTTGTCTTGAATAGGCTGGTTTAAAATTAAACAATATGTATATTTTCCACACCTACTTTTAAGTGCATAAAAATTGATACATTTAACATTGTTAAGTTATTTCTGATTTTTTTTGTTACGGAGGATTGCTTGCTTGTGACGAATAAAGGCTTGTTGCTTTGGAATACTACCTGGGTCTGGGTTTCATGATTTTTGGAAATTATCATGACTGAGCTCATCAACAAAGTTTTAAGACCACTAGTTTCTCTGTTTTTTTTTTGTTTTGTTTGTTTTGTTTTTATTTTAACTTTTTTTCCTCAGCACTTGTGGTGGTGTTGTTGGAACTAGACAGATTCCAGTGCGTGTTTATTTTTTATTTTTTTGCATGTAAAATAATGTACACATACCAATATTAAAATAAGATAAGTACACTATCACGTAGCATTGAAATGTGTTGACATGCTATAAGTGTGAGAGTTTATTACTCACTAATAAAGCTAATTTCAGAGTGGAAAATTCAAACAATTAATAAGAAAGAGGAGAGGAAGAGCGAAGAGGGTGAGAAAAAGTATTTGTTAGAGGTAATAAGTGGTTACTCCTATCATGGGCCATTACTGGTGGCATTGCAGAGATACTAATGGGTTAAAAAGTATCTAGGAACTGCATAAAAACTTTAGCTGTATGAAAAATATATATCAATTTTGCTGAACATGTAGAGATATAGCATTTGCTAGTTCATTACTGAAACTACATTTTAACACACTATATAGTGGTGGAATATAGGAATATAAGAACAGATGACTGAATGCAGGAAGTGAATGTATGATTACGTTGTTGCTGGTAATATTGCTAGCAGTTCTCATTTTATGTTCATATTTTTATTTTAACTAAACTGTGTGTTGATTAGACACCAAAAGTGTCTTGCTTTCCATAGCAATTGAATATTATACTCTGCGAGTACTCTTGTGGATGAGTATTTTACAGTCATACTCTGGGAAGCAATATTAAAGTATGGGGAACATATTGGCCCAAGTGGTATCTATAAGATGTCTTGAGACATGTCCTTTGCTGTGAAGTATTGTTGGCTTATAATGTAGTATGCTTGGAATTTATTTACTGCTGTTGACATGGCTAAGGCTATATTCCTCATCTGATGCAGGGTTGTTATCTCCCATAGTTTTCCTTGAGCATTTAAGTGATGTTTGTATGTTTTAACATCGTATTAGTTAATTTAATTGAGGTCTTATATCTCCCTTAGGACATACCTTTGCACTGATCATCATTATGCATTGGTTGGCTTTGAGCTATTGTTATTAAGATCAGGAATCATCTTTATGGAAAGCTTATGCAATGCTATTAAAAACACATATATTAGTATTATATTATGTGAGCTGTTTCTGTTTTGGTGGTTTGTGTTAGTGTAGATATCACTGTGGGTAGTAGTAATAGGCAATTATTGTAAAATGGTTCTAATAGCACAAATGCGTTAATGTTTCCTATATCTTTGGTGCCCCCATGCGTAACTGTTTTCTGTTTTTGCATGAAAGGCATAGATTGTAGTTGGTGATACTGCTTGTACATTACATTACAAAGGTTGACCAGGAAAGCCTGGCTTATTTAATCTCTTGCCTAAGCAACATTTTTGCCATTTACTTTAGTAATCAGATGAAATCAACAGTGTCTTATTACAAGTAGTGCTGCTAATTAATACAAATTGGACTAGATAATATAACTGTTTGTGGTTTAATGTAAACACTCACCAGTCAAGGTCGATTGTTTTATTTTATTTTAATGGTACATATAGAATTTGGTATCCAGTCACCTCAGAAGTAAAGATGTTGAGACCTCTTGTGGTGACATACCATCAATTATGTATTTCAGCCCATTTTGCAGTCTTAACCTATTTTATGTTGGAAAAAAAAACAGTTTGGTTATCATTGTTTATGAGCTAAACAGAGTTTTTTTTTTTTTACTTCTGGAGTGGGTCCCACTGGTGTTATTTACTTGTGTGTTAGTAGGGAGAAGAAGAAGAGTTAATGTTCCTCTGATTCAACAATCAACAAAAAACACACATACAGCTGATTCTTTTCTTTATGGCAGCAGCTTTTATCCTTTGTTTCATAACAGTAAAAAGAAAGTGTACACACAAAGTATATATATATTTTAATTGTATCCTATAAATTATTAAGACACTGCAAAATAGTTGTTGTTGTCTTTCGGCTTTTTCCTGGTTAGGGGTCACCACAGTGGAACTCCGGGAGTCTGCTAATGATTGGCAGCAGATTTTGACGAACGTCAAGGTGCCAGCTCGACGTTCAACCTTCAACAAAGGCACGCCCATTTACACATGTCTTTCGAATGCCCACCCAACTGCGGGGAGGACATGTAGCCTCCACACAGAAGGCACTCCCCGCACTCCAGCCGAGAATCAAACGGGAGAACCTCTTGCTGTGAGGCAATAACGCTACCGCTGCACCACGAGACTGCAAAATAGAGGGTCTTCAAATTCAACATTATAAGCAGTGTTTAGAAAAGCTGCTTCCAGGATATATATATATATATATATATATCAGATTTATTGGCAATGGATGTCCCACATATGGGAACCAGGATGAAATGAAGTAAAGTGTAAGCATGCTACAACATACAACACAATATTGTATATGATTGTGTTTTAAGGAACTGGGGAATATTATTGACAAACCCTCTTTTGGATCCCACTCTATACAAACGTCCATATATAGAATAAAAGTAGGATACTCAACTGTAACATTTGTTAATGGCAAGTAATTTTGTAAAGCAAGAATCCAAATAGGCAAGGAAAGTTAGAAATTGCTTATGGAACTTGTAATATTTGCCAGTATGTCTAGCAGGGTATAACTTTAAAAAATGGTAGGTAAGCATGTAATATTAAGCGACAGATTACCTGTCATTGCAAATCTGCTGTATATGGACAGAAGTGTACTTGCAATTAATTTTATATGAGACCAAATTAATGATTAGATGTAAAATACAAGAATGTCTCTGATATGAGACATAAGAACATTTAAAGTGCAAGAGAATTGGATATCAAGAGTAAAAGCTTTTTTGTGTATTTGAGGGCTTCACTTGTGTAGTTTTAGATTAGTGCATGATTTCATTAAGAGAGAGTAATGTTAAAACTGTATTAAATATAAAGCAACTTAGTCTATATTAAAGTTTGTTATAATATTATCAAAAGGCCTAGATAGTGATTTTAAATGGAAATGCTTTTCGGGATAAGTGTTCTTTACTGTACCATTAAATCTTGCATTGCTATGTATTACTTTTTAAACCAAGTATTGACTATTGTCTTTATTGTGTCTAGCTTCTTGTTTTTGTGATTTATACATTTTTAAACCTGTTAAAGTTGAATAGAGAAGTATTTGGTTAATTGAACATGTAAGACTATCCTCAGAGGGCATATGCCTAAATACCAGAGAAATGAGAAATAAATTATTCCAAAGGAACATGTGTTTGCATAGTTTGCTATTTTGCAGTCAAAGTGAATTTGTGTTAAAGCTGTAGAATTAAGTGGTTTGTTGTAGTGAACGTATAGTTTGTTAGCAGCTTGTTGTCATAACGCATCATACTAGAATGCCCATGCACTGAAAATGTTTCTTGCTCAGATCTGCTTCTTTGCTGCCTTGCTGCAGCTATTGTCTCGTATTATTGTGCTCCCAACTTTTATGGCCCCTTGTTTAAACCTAGTCAACTTCTTTATAATAGTTTGGACTAGCAAATTGTATCAACTTTGCCTATGCCTAGCTGCAGTCACCCTTTCCATGGGAGTACCTTATCCCCTTGCAGAAATGCAGTCCATATTGGTTTGCACAAAAGTCTCATTCATTTGTTTTTTGTAGAAAACATGTAATATGCTTAATGTATATTTGTCTGAAGGCCCTGTAAAACTATATTGCATTAATTTGACTTTTAATGCAGGAAGGTTGTTGTCTTATCTACATTTGACATTATCTTGTCCCTTCGGTATCTGCCCAATGTTCTTACATGCACTTTGCCCAATAACAAATCCCACTATGAACAGAGGTATAAAGATGGGTTTCGAAAAAAATTAGTTTTAGACAAAATGTGTTACAGTTTTTTTTTTTTTAATGAAATCAGCTTAGAATGAAATGCACCAAAACCATACTTAGATCATTTTATCTATATAATTAATGTTACTAGTTTTGGGTGTTATAGCTATATATTATTTTCATCCTCACTACTCAAAAGAGAGCTTTGTGTTGCAAAATCTGGCATGTATATCTCTATGTATCTATGTAGCTATATCTCTGTCTTGTCTATCTTTCTATCACTCTAACTACCTATTTATTTATCTATATTTTGCTTTCTACAGCTGTATTTGTATATGTGTCTACCAATCTATTCAAGCACTATATATCTAATGGTTATCTCTATTATCAGTTTTCTAGCAGATTACAGCATAGACATATTTCTAGTTGTTGACATTCCCATGAGTAAGGATTCTGCGCTCTACCTTTTAAATAATGATAGGATATTAACACTGGACACCACTGTAATCTTACTGTGAAATCCTCCATGGAGAGTGCAGGATTACTTTACCCCTTCATTCTTCTAACAGCATAGCTACACTAGTCAGAATTCATGAAACTCATCTATGCAGAACTGTGAATGTTCTATAAAAGCTTGCCAAAGAATTTATTCTGTTAAGAGTTAATTCCTGATGTAATCTATGATATTTGACTGCTTACATCCTGGCAGTATAAAATAAGAGATTACTATAAACTAATATATGACTTCCTTTTAAGGGTTAGCAGAACTACCCAAACTGGCGACTTTGCATTCTCTGGCATTACAATATTAGTAATATGGAATAAAGCCATGCAGTTAATAGTGTTGTGTTATTTTAATCATTCCCAATGGCTGGCTCTTTGCACTATAGCTTGCTTCCTGTACTGAGAGAAAGAGGAATGTAACAGGTTTTCCTTAATATCATTACTTCCCTAAGCAACATGTGCCAGGCATTGGACTACAAGATATTATTTAGACAGACATTATACAGTATTTCAGCTGAGCATTAGTTCACTGTCTACATAAGCTGTTGAACTCATCTAAACAGTGTCAAGCAAGGTCAGCGAGGGAATTTTTAAAGCACAAAATCACTTTTTGATGACGAAGGAGTCTGGCTTTGCAACAATTAATGTGAAGTTTGGCTGAGAGCTTTTAGGTTTAGTCATATCAGAAATATAGAACTATAACTAATGAATGTGATACAGCATTTAGGATTTTGCTAGGCTTAAGATATTTGTACAATATAATACTGATACTGACACAGACGTTCATACACACATTATTTTATGCATATTTCAGTGCAAGACAGAAAAACCAAAGACGGCTCTGTGTAATAGGTATGCAAGTAAAACTGTAAAAATATCTTTTTTAGATGGAGAGCAACATAGAGAAGAAAAACAAAGTGAGAGGGTAGTGTTCCTTAACCCCAACATAGAGAGAAAGCAATATAAAGGAAGAACAAAAAGCAGATTAAAATATTAACTACAAAACAAGATAACCTTGAACAGAGCCCTGATGATATCCCTGCTAAACCAAACTACAGGAGCTCTAAACAAAAAAGAAGAGGGTTTTATGCCTCATATTCATAAAGAATGGGAAAATAGAATAACTGAATAAGGCAAGGATAGGAGATGATACTAAAGAAAACTAGTATGCGTTTCCTTTTCTATGAGAAGACTTACACACTGCCTGTATTGGAAGGTGAGTAAGCAGTGCCTTCTACTTCACAATAGACTGACTTTGAAAAAATTCCAGCGTTGGCTGACATTCAGTTAAGCCACTTAATTTTTAAAGTTACAGTTGGAAGATGACCACAGAGCAAGGAAAAATATGGCTAGCATTGTATGGGAAAAACTTGAACAAATGTTCCTTCTTCTTACCCATGTTTTCAGTTGCAAAATTATTTGCTGTACAGACTAAGGCTGGTTTGACATTTGGCTGGTACCTGATTCTCTGCCTTAAATAGCCAGTGTTTAAACCAGTTTGTGCTTGTTTACTCAAAGCTGCAGAGAGTTAGGCCATTTGAGATTGCTCTGCTATTTTACAAAAACTGCTGTGCTACTACAAAATATAAATGCTTACTTTCAACTGTTTTCTGCACTTCTGATTAGCTAAAACAATATTTGCTTCATATCTGTTTAAACTGTGCAACTGTTTTTTAAGCTTAGTGAATTCAGTCATTACCTCTGTTCTGATCTTTGTCTCCTTTTTGTTTCTCTGTTTGTTCTGTTCATTTTACTTGCTGTACTTGAAAACACTAGCATACAGCTGAATATATATTACTGTTTGTGACATTTGGAGCTTGTAATACAATGTTTTTGTTTAGAGAGGCCTAGCTGCTTCTTCATGGGAGGGGATTCAGTCTAGTCTGACCTGGCTAGAGTTATTACTTCAGGGCTCTGTTTTTTTTTTTTTTTTTTTTGATTGGATAATTTGGTTGGTTCATGTTTCTCTGCCTTAAATAGGCAGTGTTTAAACCAGTTTGTACTTGTTTGCTCAAAACTGCTGTGAGTTAGGCCTTCTGCCCTTAATCTGCTGTTTTACAAAAACTGTTGTGTGACTACAAAAGATAAGTGCTTATTTGCAACTGTTTGCTGCACTTCTGATTAACTAAAACAATATTTGCTGCATATCTGTTTAAACTGTGCAACTGTCTGTTAGGCTTAGTAAATTCAATCCTTACCTCTGTTCTGGTCTTGTATCCCACCCACCTGTCCAACTGTTGATGTGTTATTAAAGCTTGGTGGCTTTTGAGTTGCCTGTCTCTACTATAAATTTGATATTGGACACTCCCCCAAGTCCCATTACATCAGCTCGTTCTATTGAATACAGTAAGATCAGATCTGAAGGCCCACCTCTTTAGCTTCTTAACCTTAAATTATCTTCTGTCTCCTCACTTTCTATTTAAAAAAATACTGTGCCTCTTCCTACTTCATTTTGCTGCTTGTGGTTAGGTCTTCAACTGCTTTTAGTTTGCCGCATTTGTTACTGCTTGTCAGTAGACTTATTAAACTGATGACAGTATTCTACTAAATTGCTGTTTTATTTGAGCTGTTTTTTACTGTTGTGATTGTGAGCTAATTTATCACATTTGCACTGTTTTAAAGCAGTTTACTGATTAACTGCATTTCCTTACTGTCTAACTGTATTTCATTGCTATTTACTGCAATTCAACACAGTTTAATTGCATTTTACTCCATTTCATTACTGCTGAACTGTATTTTATTTTACTGTGAGTTCTGTTTTTGTCTGTAAGTGGTTAATCTGTGCTTTTTTGTGAGTTTTACTGTGTTCTTAACCCTTCAATTGAGTAGCTTAGTCTGGATACAGGTTTGCTGCAGCCAGAGCTGCAGCTGCACTGTTTTTAACCCTTTGTGAAGTATTCCAGCTACAAATTTTCCATTAGTAGTACTTTTAGACCTTCCACCCATTACCCTCTTAGCTCTCTCTGGCCTCTCTCCCTCAGTTTCTGACAAATATGGATGGACAATTTCCTACATTTTCTCCTGCCAGTTTGGTCGATATGAGCATCCTGAGACAGCATAACAACTGCCTCGTGTACATGGACAACCCTCTACTATTACCACCCATGAACACAATTTGTGAGAGATGCAATTACATTAAGAACCTAGAGTCAATGCTTTCTCCCTCACAAGCCAGTATACCTGGCACTGTGATGGTTGTCAACACAAACACCACACCTCAAATACCACCCAGATATGCAGAGGTCCTCAACAAAAACATATCCAAACAAAAGAGACCTCCAAGGTAAAACACACACAAACTCCACTGCCCTCCAGACCACACATCACACATAGTCCACACAACTGTGTGTCACAGCCAATAAGGCCTAAACATAAACCCAACATATTAGTCATAGGAGACTCCATTGTGAGACACACAGATGTGCCCCTCACCAGTCTGGATAAAGAGAAAGTCATGGTTAGTTGTTTGTCAGGTTCCAGAATCCACCATATCACCCAAGCACTGAAGTCTCTCAACAACAGGTACTGTTATAACCCTGTCATAGTCCATGTTTTTGTAAATGACTTGAGATGTACCTCCCTTGACTATATGAAGAGAGACATGATCAAGCTCGCTAAATATGTGTCCCAGGCAGGTATGTTCCTAGCCTTAAGCAGCATTATACCGTCACCCAGAATGATGCCTCAATACAAACAGAAAATGATTGACTTTAACAATTGGCTTAGTTTCTGATGTCATTCCAAGGGGATCCAGTACATGACAGCCAGGGAAGACATGATTGAGAAATCATGATGCTTTGCCAGAGATGGCCTGCATCTGTCTCCCTTGGGCTTCAGGCTCCTGGCAAAGGCTCTTGCCGCCCCATAGTGTCTTTTTTAGGCAAAGCCTTGAGGTCAAAACTACCAACATGAAAATGTTATCAAAATGCAAATTAAAGGTCATGCTAATAACGCTAGGAGTCTAAACATGAAACTGCACTCATTGCAAGCATTCTTAACCCTGGAAGATGCTGACATTTGTGCAGTCACAGAAACCTGGTTCAAAGCTCTGGAGAGCATCCCAGCCATGCCAGGTTACTCATCCTATCATATATTCAGACCCCAAACTGTGGGCAGCAAAGAAAAAGGAGGTGGAGTTGCAATATATATAAAAGACATACACACCTCCAGGCTGGTCAAACAGTATGATGCACAGGAGACACTCCAGGTGCAGTTAACCATTGACAGGACCCCTATTCAAATCATATCTAGCTACAGGCTCCCAACTTTGACTCAAGATGCCCACTCCACCTATCTGGACTTCTTCAAATCTATCAAGATTCAGCCCTTTACCCTGATCCTGGGCAACTTCAACTATCCAACCACAGATTGGAAGAACTACGCATGCCAAAACACAAATGCCCAGAGATTCCTTGATTTCGTCAATGCAAATGCCTTGGACCAGCTAGTCAACACCCCCACATGAGGTGAAAATATCTTGGACTTGGTATTAACCAACATGAGTAACCACTGCAGCATCCCTACAGTGTCATCCTCTCTGGTAAGATCCGATGACAGAGTGGTCACTTTTGAAGTCACCATCTCCCCCAACCTCCCTCCTTCCAGCCAGAGTCAAACAAAAAACTTCCCCAAAGCTGATTACAACCTCCTTGGGGAAGGTATAAACAGCTTCCCAGCTCCCTTCCCCTCCATAGGAACTGGCACATATGTCCAAACCTGCACCAAAGTACTATACGAGCATTTATATCACTGCATTGAATCAGGAATTCCTGACAGTAGAAAATCATCCTCCTCAAGGAAGAGTAAACCTGTCTGATGGACATCTGCAATAAATAAACTCTATAACAAAAGGAAAAAATTGCTGTCCAGGACCAAGAAGGAGCAGGTGCCTAACTGGAAGCAATCTTTCCTTAGCCTGAACAAGCAAATAAGAGCAGTAGTAAAATCCTCCAAAGCAAACTTCGAGTCCAAACTGGCCACATCTGTAAAGACAGTTATAAGGCCTTCTTCACATATGTCCACAATCTCAAAGGAATCACTCAGATCTGCACAGAACTGGTGGTCAAGGACACCAAATACACAAATGCCATAGATATAGCCAACCTACTGGCAGACAGGTTCAGTGAAAACTTCACCGCTCTGTCCCCCCCTTCAGTAAATCAGGACATCCCCAGCAGCTGCCCCCCTCCCCTTATCTCTAGGGAGAAAGTCATCACTGCCCTCTCAAAGGCAAAAAATACAGCCTACATGGGACCCGATAACATCCCAGGCTGTATCCTACATGAACTCAGGCAGGAACTTGCAGCACCATTAAGCATTCTATTCATCCAAAGCCTGAGTACCGGCTTCATCCCAGCTGAGTGGAAGACAGCCACTGTTATCCCTTTGCACAAAGGTGGAGGAGCATCCACCAGTCCAGGAAATTATAGACCCATCAGCCTAACTAGCCTGATCTGCAAGGCCATGGAGCAGATTATCATGGACCTCATTAGCAAGGACATTGGCAACCTCCAAACACTCTATCCCACACAGTTTGGTTTCATCAAGAGGGAGGTCATGCCTGTTAAATCTGGTCGACTTTGACACAGTCACCAAAGCCATGGATGAGGGAAAGATGGTGCACACCGCTTACCTGACCTGACCAAAGCCTTCGATACTATTCCCCACTGAGGTATAATAGATAAACTCTCTCAGCTAGGCATCAATCCATATGTTACCAGATGGGTAGCAGACTGGCTCACTGATAGAACCCACCAAGTCAAAATAGAGGAAGCCACCTCAAACAGTAGACCTGCAATGAGCAGTGTACCCCAGGGATCAGTCTTGGGGCCTCTGTTGTTTGGGATATACTTTTCTGAGGTGCAGGCCAAAAACAGTGGGCTATGGCTGACCAAGATTGCAGCTGACTACAAGCTGCATGCTGTCATCATTTCCCCTAGTGATGTGGACATCCTCCAAGAGGGTCTCACCCAGACAAATGACTGGTGCCAGAAACATAGCCTCAAACTGAATGCCAAATAATGCATCATCATCCCCTTTGGGGAGAGTGACATCCACACAAATTATCACATTAATAACAAGGTCCTAAGCACACAATCAGTTGTTAGAGACTTGGGCACCCAGGTTGATAGCAAACTGACTTTTATCCACCATATTGGCTCCATTGTATGGAAAGCTTTCTACGTGGCAAACCTCATTAGTAAGGGTATCCCATCCAGGGACAAGGTGGTCATAACATCCCTGTATTCTTCCCTTATAAGACCCATTGTTGAGTACAGTGCCCCTTTTGACATGTACCTCACAAAGCACATGCAGCAGCAGCTGGAGAGAGCCATAGACGTTCCTCACTAGGAAAATCCAGGGCTTCAAAAATCTACCCTACACAGATAGGCTAAAGGCCCTGTCCCTCTACTCAGTCTCATAGAAACTTCTCAGAGGTGACCCTATATGGCATACTAAGCAATCTCAGACCCCGCTTTGATAGGACTGCTGCATATCCACAAGTCAGGTTCCACACGAGTAACCCGCACACGTGACCTCAACCTGGTCTGTGAGATCAATAGAACTTGTTGGAGGGACAGATATGTGTCCCACAGACTCCCACTTCTGTGGACTAGACTATCTCTCCACATCAAGCAGAGTACCTCATTAACATTTTTTAAGAGTAACCTGGATAAATGGATGGGCAACAGAAAATGCCCCCTGGAATTCCACCTGTGTCCATGCTGAACAGGGGCATCGGGTGATACTTGTCAGAACATGGGCTAAGTTTTTGGCTAGGCTTGTAAGGGCCTCAGGTCCAATAGCCTAGTGACTTTCTATGATCCTATGATCCTATGACAGGCCACAGATGTTTCTAAATAGGCTTACATGCATTGGCCAAAGCACAGAAAAAGCAGATACCTTGTGTAGTTAGGGAAACATTCTATCAGAGCAGCAAGTCATAATCAAAAGGAAGCCAACACGAATAGTAACCTGACATTTCTGGTTGAAATAACTAAGAAGAGATGCAGTGCAAACACATAGACATCCAGAGGGTACCTGGGATAAGGGAAGTCATTTAACGAAAACAGGTTGACAAGAACTGTATAGAAACTTTTGACAGTGAGTTTGTGCATCAGTTATGCAGAACTGCATATGTGGAATTAAGCAAGGATGTGCAGAGGTTACATTTTATTATGGCTGCAACAAATCTGAAAATGTTGAGAGAGCAAGAATCGTGTGTTGTAAAATATGCAAATTAGAGCTGTATTTATAATAGAGTTTGTCTAATAAAAAGTTGCTGTAATGGAAAGCATAAAATAGTTTTACAGGCAACAGTTTTTGTTTTCTGGAATAGCAAAGTATGGTGAATTTATGGACAAAAATAAACAGTGTGAGTAAGGCAGAAACCTGCAAGCAAAGCACTTCAGACAAAAAACATGTAGCAGTGCTATTAATGACCATCCAGAAACAATGCACAGAAGAAAGTGTTAAGAAGCCAGAAGAAGTGCACAATGTGAGAAATGTAGTGCGTGTGTGTGTGTGTGTGTGTGTGTGTGTGTGTGTGTGTGTGTGTGTGTGTGTGTGTGTGTGTGTGTGTGTTTGTGTGTGCATAGCAAACATTACAGCTGATCTAAGAACTTTCAAATACAAAAGAATGTTTGTTTTATCAAAAAGTGCACCCAAAAGATTTGAGCAAGAAATGTTAGCAATTCTTCCAGCAGGTATGGAACTGTTTTGAAAGTATTGGCTGTGAACTCGTTAGTCCTAAGACTTCTGTTTGAGAAGAACCTACATTTTTGTTAAGTTATTTTGTATACTATACAAAGCTGTTTTCTAGTACTGTTGCGTCTTCTGCCTTTTCTGTTGAAATATATGTACAACATATATATTTGTATACGATTTTGGTTTTATTCATTCTTCATTTTAAACAGTAAAACTGTATACAAAATGTTCATATAACTGAATGAACATATATACATATAGTAACAAATATATATGTATATATTGCAGGTTATTCAGATGTTCTTCATTAGATGACTTTTGTAATACCCAGCAGCCATTAGATATGGATCATATTCTGCCAAGGATACCATGCATCCAGCCAGTCTGCAAAACTTCAGGCACCTTCCTAGCATGCCGTAGTTCTGATCTTAGCATGAGCAGGTGTGTCAGTATAGGAAGGACATGTAGACATTCCAACACTCAGAATTTTCTCACTGCTACTCTGCTTATGCAGACTCTCATGTGGTCTCTAAAGGTCTTCTGCAAGTAAGTACCCCCATCGGAGATACGTCCTATTTCCTTTCAAATTTTTGTCAGAATCCTTCATATGTCTATCAGAGAAGGAAATTGTAACTGTAGGTGCCAAATTCCACATGACTACTCCCACTCTATCTGTGTGTTATGTTTAGTTACTGAACATGTTGTTAAATTACGTTCAGGTTTTCAGATGTTTGCACAAAAGACCATTAGTAGTAGATTAAGCTGCTTTGCATTTACCTTGAGAAAAGACATCCTCAGGACTTGACACATGCGGCTATGGCAATGTCCTCCACAGCTGCGGACCTTCCCCCTCGGGTGAAGAGAAAAGTTTGTTGAGAGAGGTGATTGACAATAAATGTACATCCTCTTCTCTCATACAGTCTGTCACTGATGCTCCACCAAGGGTATTTGAAGCCACCAGAACTTCCATCTGTTTCTCTTGAGCTCTCTTGTGTGACCCCTGTGGAGACCACTGTGGCCAAGGATTCTTGCACATCCAATAAGACTGCATGTCTCACTGAGACAGCTGGGAAGGGAGAGCTAGAATTAATTGTATCTGATGATGAGGGAGGTGTTCATTAGTTTTTGTAAGGGAGGATGTTGAAGACCTGCTCATAGGTGTCAGGCCTAAGGCTTCAACACTAAAGACCATCATTCCCCCATCCCCTGCCAGTCATAAAGTAAGATTTTTGTTTTTACTTTGCTTAAATGCTGTTTATCCTTTCCAGTTCCATTTCTCAAATTTGTGAAAGAAATTCCTTTGTTGGGTCAAGCAAGTCCTTTCCAACTCAGGAGACACTCATTCTCCTCTCAGCCCTTCCCAGATAGTGTCCCCAGATGCTTCAAGTTTTTCTTGGGGTGCTGATTCTCAGATTGTAAACATACAGGGAATCTGGGGTTCAATCACATTATCCTGAAAAAGATTTTAATGGTGACAGACAGCACCATTAGGTGTTGGTATAACAGTTAAGGTGCTAACCTTGCAGTTACAAGGTGCAGGGTTTGATTCTCATGTTTGAAAGTGAAATTGGCCAAGGTTAAAATTGCCCAGAAGGACAGCTAGCCTAATACTTACTCATCCCTTATTATATGCTAGATTCAGAAAATATATTATGACTGTCAGGATGCCTGAGTAGTCCAAGGCACTAGACTCAGGGATTAAACTCCTTTAATGGTTAATGAGTATTCCAGTCTCCGAAGGGAGGTATGGTTTTAAATCCTACTTTTGATAGCTGTTTGAGTTTGGAAATTGGCATAATGGTTAAGATGTTTACCTCACATTCAAGAAGTACAGGGTTTGATTCTCACTAAGGGGAAACTGGCTAGGCCTAAAATGATCCACAAGAGCAACTAGCCTAGTACTTAGCTATGAACCATATGAACCATGGTGATTTGGTATAGGAGCAATCAACGTCATGCCCCCCCCCCCCCTTTGCAGGCTGACCACAATTATGTGGAACTTAGCATTTCAACACAATTTCTTTTTTTGTGCAACTTACAGCCCTTGAGAGCAGAACATAGTAGCAAACTGAGTAGATCCAGGATAGAGTCTCTCACATGGATGATACAACAAGGAGGTCTTCCTGTACTTAGTACACCAAAGCGGAATTACTTAAATACATTTGTTTGCCTCCAATCTGAAGAAATAACTGAAAAAGTTCCATTCTAGGACATCTTACAAAGAGTCCTAGAAAATAGATGTTATTTAAGTCCCTTGGACAGGAACTATTTTAATGCCTTTCCTCAGTCCATCCATCAAAAGATCCAGCAGGATTCACCAGAGATGTCACTGGTGCTTCCTTTTGGGCCCAGACCATCCTGGTTCTTCTTCCCATGCAATTGACCAGAGGCAATTATCAATAACTTCCTTGAAGAGTAGACTTGCTCTCACAGGACAAGGAATTTCTGGTTCATCTTAATATTCAAATTTCAGTCTAACTGTATGGATGATAGGTTTTTAATACCTTTTAGGTACCTTTCTACTGAGGATATGCAACAGGTATTGAAGGAGGCAAGAGAATGTGCTACTAGAAAATATTATTTATCCAAATGGAAAAGATTTCCTTTTTGGTGCCAAAACAGAGGACAGGACTTATCTCAAATGTTGAGAACCCTGGTTCTCTAGAACATATGAGAATTGTTCAATTCTGGTCTAGTATATGCTTCACATAAGGTACACCTTTCAGCCATTTCAGCCCGTCTACTTCTGCATCCCCCTATTTTCACTTTATACCAAGTCAATTGATTTTTAAAGGGGGGAGTTGCATATTACACCAGCAAAAAAGCTGTCTCCTTCTTGGGTTTTTAATTATTGTTTTTGAAAAAAAATAACTCAAACTCCCTTTGACCTGCAGCCAGCTCCTCTCAAAAATTTCTGATCTAAAAAAACTTCCTTGCTGGTATTTTTAACTTTTGCTAGATGGGCATTTGGATTTCAGGCTGTTATGTCTATTCAGACTTTTTTATGTTTCACAAGGGCAGAGTGGGTGTGAGAACCAATCCTTTCATTATGCATAAGGTTGCCAGTGACTTTACTCTTAATCAAACTCTCCAACACATTATTTTCTGTCCTGATACTCAAAACAAGTGAGAGAGGATTTTTCATTGTCTAAATGTACACAGACAGTTGAAATATTATCTTGACAACACTAATGACATAAGCAAATCTAATGAAGTTTTTTTATCTTATGATGGTGGGAAAAGGACAATTAGTTTCTAAACAAACCAGATCCACAAGGCTTTCCCTCTCCTTTCAGTTCTGCTATTCTATTCATGGCAAAAATCTTCCTGAAAAATATCAAAGCTCATTCTACAAAAGCTGTTGCCACAATTTGGACTTTCTGGAAAGGTATGTATTCTAGATCAATTGTAGACGCAGCTACTTTCTCCTCATTTCACACATTTACCAAACATTACAAGCTAGATGCTATTTCCAAAGCAGGCTTTGCTAGAGCTGTTCTTCAAGGAATTCTGGACTCAAATCCTTCTTTATCCATCTCCATTCTTCTTGACCTTTGGCAATCATCCAATATGTAATGGCTATTGCAATAGTGATCTATTCAAACATCTATACTTTTTTTATAGCATGGCATAGCATTGCAGCACAATATGGTAATATTTAATAAAATCATATACATACAGATAAATGACACTAAAAGACTGATCGTTCATATACATAGCCAATTTTTACACAGTATAAAATTGTCTGATATTTCTCGTATGTCCAAAGAATACATCAGTTTAAAGCACAAATAATTAAATACGTAAACCTGACATTAAAATGTTGAGTCTTCATGAATATTGCATATTCTCTGTGACCCACTATCTGACCTGATGCCTTTCTTATTTGTCAGGTTTATAAACTGCTTTTTGTGTTCTGGCATATCCCATTGGCTTGGAACCTTTGTTAAGCTTTATCCTGAGGCTATCAGGCTGTCTTACGGATTTCTGTACATATGAAGAATTTGAAAACTGCCCTCTATATGTTACATTCCCTCTCATAATACAATTTCTAACACATATGGTTTTACTAATGAAGGCACCGTCTCTAGTACTGCAAAACCAAGGGTGGATATGCTGTCCAATTTTATGTTCGGGATGCAGAACTGCCACATAGGATCCAATTCTATGTTACAGGTCTGTCTGAGACTTTTGAATGACTTGTTTCAGATTCCTTTACTTGTGACACAAAAATATATGTTGTCTGAAAGTATTTGTAAACGTGGAACATAGATGAAACTGGCACATCAAAAGAAGACAGTTTAGCAGGAAAACTGTAACAATTCTGGTAGATTATGAACACTGTGTACTAAAATTTAACAGAGGGGATGAATTTGTACATGGAGACCTAAAATTAGTCCCAACCAGGTGAAGTACCCTCACTCTTCCTTCTAGAACCCACTCCTTTCTCCACTACAATCCAACCTTTACCTCACTTTATCTCTATCCCCGCTCATAATTCTACCTCTGACTCCTACAAAAAAAAAAAAGATTTTTCTCTACACAAACCTATAGTGTCTTTACCTTGCAAATATTACTTAGACTGTGTAATTATATGTCTTTCGTTTTTTATTTATGCTTTTCATCACTTGCTTGCTACCATTGTTCTACATTCTATAAGTTTTGTATAACTGATGAATGTGTGCATGTATTTACCTTTGTATAATTGTCAAGTTTTGTGGAGCTTTTCTCCCCGGGCCTCCACTGAAAATGGGCTCTTCCAGGCCCAGTGGACTACCCCGGTCATCAAACTGAAATAAATAAATAAATAAATTTCAAGAATCTTAGCCCAAATTATTTTTATATTATTTGCCTTTTGATTTGTCTTTATACATTTAAAAAGATAGTTAATGAGACTGAAAAAATGCAAAACATAAGTCAGCATAAATGGCATAGAGACTGGACTACAGGCAAATGGGATTCATGTAATAGATCTAGCATCTGAGGGGTATGCCACGAATGGCAGAATCTAGCCAGTTGATAATCCAGCTCTCCTATTCTGAAGTAGGGAAGTGGGTTTGCCTGTTGCAAGACTTCCTTCATGGACACCAGAAGGCCATCCCATAAAGTGTTAACTACTGGCTGATCCTAAGTGAAGGTGGCACTAAAGGTGTGAAGCAATGATTTTCAGATAGGAATCTGATAGCATCAGACAGGGGTTCTCCAACAATTTCTGATAATGCTAAAAATAAGATTGGCTTCTATCATTGAGGAAGGATTCACAGTTTTCTATGGATTCAGCAGCTGTGGAGATCAATGGCTATCAATTGCAAGTTTCCCACTGACAATGAAAGAGGCATACTGATTTCATAAGTGATTTATTCTCATAGCAAATTCAGAACAACAATGTTTTAATTCAGTTTAATAAAAAGGCAGTTAGATGTTGTCACTATATCCTGTAATTAGGGTAAATACACCCAAATGATGTTTTCTTAAGCACTTCTATTTACCTGTACATAATTTAGAAACATGGATAATTAAAAATTGTTAAATAATTACACGGTCAAATCAACTAGAATACAAGGAATTCCTCAAGTAGCAGTAATGGCTTCTTTAAGGATTTCCATGACAAAAAAGGTTGTAAATTATTAGTCTGGTAGAATCAATGGGGCTGATGTTTTGCATGCATTAAGAATGCAGAAGGAACCTTGGGAGTAGTAGAAAATTTGAAATCTCCTTGCCGACTACAAACCCGTGCTACATATTGTTTGCCTCTGCCTTTTCATTTTTCCAACAGCAGACACTAATCATACCCTGGAAAGTAGAGACTCCAACATGGATGGAGGAGGAGAGGAATAAATGAGTTATTAGACACAAAGCAAGGTAGATGGTGAGACAGCAGATTGCGGGGTGTCATGCCTTGTTGAGTCATGGTAATTAATGAAATGATAAATTTCATTGAATACATAAATTCCATAGAATTTCTAAATGTTACATTTGATTGTTTGAGATAATGTTTTTAATCTGAATATGACTGATAATAAATAATTTGCAATGGAAAGATTGGTTTGAAATCTTAAGAAATGATGAAAACAGAAGGAAGATAAGCAGAAGTCATTTTACCTGTGGAAGAAAAGACACTTTTATTGTATAAGTTTAACTCTCTTGTTCATTTACAGGCTTTCAGAATTCACCATCACGGAATCTCCTACTGCCCTGCAACTGTTTGCTTCCTTCTTCATTGCTACCTTCCCACTACCTGACATCTATAAAGCACAGATTCCTGTACTTAATTATGCTACTCTTCAGCTTGGCCTCTATTCCTCTCCTCCTACTGTACCATCTGTCATCCTACCATGACTCAATAATATCTCACGACATCTCTCCAGCTCTGCCCCAACCACATACCCATACTTCTTCTTTACACTCTCCACACATTGCAGCAAACCTAGTTAATATTGCCCTTCACCTTTATTCCAGATATAGACAGATTAACTGCACTTCAAATCAAAACAAAACAAATGTAAGTGCAAGAATCCTCTTAAAACAAAAAAACAAGTATGCATAATGTCCCAATATACTAAAATACTTCTAGGAGGAGATATATACACCCTAATCCTGGCCCCACCTATCACAATGAACACAAGCATAATTCTCTCCCATGCACTTCTCTAACACAACAACAGCCAAACCCCAACCTTGGTGATCTAATTTTTGTTGCAATAAGTGTTAGAAGTATAACCAATAAAACTGCTGAACTACATGCCTGGATAACCCAACATAAGCCTGATATTCTCACTGTAACTGAAACTTGACTTAAACCCAGCATAAATGACTCTGTTGTTACACCTCCTGGCTATACTATCATCTATAATGTCTGTATACAGAGGAAAGGTGGTGGTATTGCTTTAATATTTCCTATACCTACCACATTTCTGCTTATAGCAAACCAACACCAAAATTCAGTTCAGCAGGGCTTTTTATTGCTTTCCTCAAAATAACAATTAGAAACAAATACGTATTACTGTCCTTTATATCCCTTCTGGTGACAATACAGCTATACCGGAAGGTATCCTACATTGGATATCCATAACATTTCCACAAGAAAAAATACTTCTAGATGATGTGAATGTCAGTTAGTTGGACATAAACTCTTAATGCTCCTACATCTACGATGAACTTATATGGTTTCACACAACTAATTAATAGCCCCACACATTATAGCAAGACATCAAGTCCCTATCAGAGTGGATTCTAGTATCCGACTCTAGCAAATACACCACCTTTGGTACAAGTCAGACTCTCTCACTGATCATCTCCCACTCTATACGACCAGACATCTCGCACATCCCGTTAAACAGCATTTATAAAGCAATAAATAACCTTATCAAGTTTAACCCAGAAATGATCATTACTACACTATTATCTATTAACTGGCACTTCCTAAAAATCCTTCCTTAGATGATGCTGTAATTGAATTCAGTACAACTTTTCTAAATATCCTAAATATCTTTTCACCTCCTATAAGGAAGAGACTAAAAACAATTAATGCAATTTGGCTATCCAGAAAGAGTAGAATGCTAATGCAGGATAGAAAAAATATATGGAAAGAATGGCAGAAATATAAAACACCTCAATATCTTGAAAACTTCATAATGCTTTGTAATCATACTAAACAACAAATAAATGAAGACAAAAATATATACTATAATAACTTTCAGAATAATACTGAACACAATCATAAAATTGTGGACATCCATTAAAGAAATCTTACATCCTAGCCAAAAATTCAACCCCCCCCCCTTTCCAGATAACTCACCACTCAAAACTGCAATGCAGTTCAATTCTTATTTTATAAATAGTATAGCATCTCTAACCAAGGATTCCTCAACATCTAATCCCAACCCTGCCCAACAGTCACATATCACCACATCCACTTTCACTATCAAACATGTGCCCACATCCTATATGAAATTACTTTTAAACAAGCTCAAACCATGCTGTACTTCAGCTGATGACTTTGCAAGCAAGTACCTAAAAGGAGCAGCCAGTAGCCTTGCCTATCCTGTCCCATTCCTTATAAATAAGTCAATCCAGGAGTCCCCAAATTCCCTATCGCTGGAAAAAGTCACACATTATCCCTCTGCAAAAAGGGGGAAACTCAACAAAAAATTAATAACTTTAGACTTATAGCAATCTTATTTCCCCTCACCAAAATACTTGAAAAATGTATTCAAAAACAATTACTAAAATATCTCCTGCATGAAGAAATCCTATCCCCTGCACAACATGGCTTCCATCCTTAACATAGTACTACTAACTGCCCTTATAACCTATATAGATACTGTCAATAAAGCTAGAGATAATGGCAAACTAGTCTCTTCCTTATTTCTACACTTGTCTAAAGCCTCAACACAGTTTGTCACAGCAAACTTCTGCTTCAAATGTCCTCACTAGGTCTGGCCCAGCCCACCCTTCTGTGTTTCAAAAGCTACCTGTCCAATAGGTATCAGTCAGTAAAATGACACTCCACATTCTCTCCTTGCCTCCCAGTCACCACCAGTGTGCCACAAGGCTGTATCCTTGGTCCCCTCATCTTTAGCATTTTCACCAACACCCTCTATACATCCACACAACAGGCCATCCTAATAAAATACACAGATGATTCCACTCTCATTTGACAAAATGGTACACCTTTAAAAAATTACTCAGAAGCTTTAACAGCCACTGAAACATGGCTTCATAATTCACAACTCATGCAACTAATTACTGTCTGTTTATTTTAACTGTGGAGCTTTTCTCCCCGGGCCTCCACTGAAAATGGACCTACGTCCAGTCAGACACTCCCGGTCAACAAATATAAATAAATAAATAAATAAATAAATGCACAACCCAAAAAAGACCAAACTACTACTTTTTTCCTCAAATCCGTCTCTCGTGAAAAAAAAATTAAAGTCCTCTCTTGATAATATAACGCCTGAAGTCAATTCGTATAGCAAATTATTAGGGGTGATAGTGGATGATAATCTTACATCCAACCTGCTTATACAAAATAGCATAAGAAGGGCTTGCAATTAGGATTGTGTTGGTCTAGCTTGTTTTCCGTTTTATAAATATATGATTGCCTATGTCATAACTGAAGGTTTAATAAAGATGTTACTTGTTTACTCAATTCCTGCCCAATTTTTAATTTATGTAATGTTACATAGATTATATGATATATAGCAATATAGGTGAAGTATAATGTTTGTAAACGTGAACATGTTAATTTGCCTGTGTCACAAGTGATAATTCAATAAAGATTTTAAAAGGAAAAAAAAAGAAAAGAAAAACTGATCAGTAACTAGGGATGTTTTATAGAGCCAAAAACTTTCTCACTGATGCAACTAAAACTACACTTGCCACTACTTATCTCCTTCCCACTTTTCTTTATGGCACTCCCATCCTTACTAACCTCCAGACTTAACAAAAAAAAAATAAATAAATAAATAAATACTTGAACAATGCTATAACAAAGTTGCTAAATTTGCAGCAAATAACCCTTCCAGAAACCACCACTGTACAGCACTGAAAAGCCTAAATTGGTTAGAACTGCTTCATAAACTAACATATACACAGCTTCTTACCACGTATAATTATCCAGCATCCATCTGCCTGTCCAGCACTAAGAGCCATTGTACACAACTATGTTCCCAGTCGGTCACTGCAGTCCATTGACCAAAAACTCCTGTCTGTCTACAAACCTGTCAAATATGCTGGGCATTGTCTGTACTCGTACAAGGATGCTAAGGCCTAGAACTCCATACCTGCATCCACCAGGTCAATGCCCTCTTTCAAAATCACTCTGAAACAATTCCTAGCTAAATGTTGGCACTGTTCTTGTTCAAAACCAGGATAAACTATATCCCTAAATGTGAACAAGTACCTTATACCATCTTACTCTCCCTTCTTCTCTTGCTTCTTTACTTCTATCAAATTCTCTCCCAAACTTTCTCTCTAAATATACCATATGTCTGTTTTTCTCTCACTTCATGTTGCAATTTCTGTTTATATTAGACTAACTTACCTTTAATTTCTCTACAAACTATCTACAATTTCTCTAAATATTAAATGATTGTCATATAATTTGTATTGATTCTTAACCAATGTTTTTTGTAATTTGTCTAATTTGTTATAATTATTTAAACTGTAGGTGTTTTTGGTTTTATTTTTGAAGATTGTAAAATTATTGCTCTTAAAATGTTTTTTAATAATCTGGAGCTTTTCTCCCCAGGCTTCTGCTGAAAATGGGCTTTTACTAAGACAGACTTTCCTGGTAATCAAATGTCAGTCACTTATCAAGGGTATCAGAACTTGTCAGAGATTTCGGATGCATGGCTAGACTTAAAAAGCCCCTTGTGGTCGTTAGCCTAGTAAACACCTATGAACCTATAATCAGTAATGCAGCATCCTCAGCAAAGATTAAAATACATACGTAGCATGTATTGTATTTATTTTTCTTATTCAAAATGCACATGTACTGTAAGAACCGGATGAGGTGTGAATAAAAACAGTCAGGAAAAGTAGAAGACCAATAGATGTGCAAATCAAATGTAAGATAAAAAGAAGCTTAATAAAAAACATCAGGGTGACTTTAGATGTGTATCAATTTGCAATTCTAAATGGCATGTCTTTTAATTTATTTAGTAATTTTGTATAGATACGGTTGTATGAGATATATAATGGATAAAAAAGGTAAAGAAATACATGCCCTGAGGATTCAGGAAAAACCCCAGAGTTCATGTTAAGAGGTGTGGTAAAAAGGGAATGTTTACATGATGCTTCAATTTGCAATTCAGAGACACATTAACCAGAATGAGGAGAGACCTCATTGTCATACCTCTCAACCTCTCAGCGCAAGAAATCTAGACAAAGCCAGAAATAATGAGGGGGAAAAAGGCAAAAAAAAAGGGACACATTTTAAATACTGCACCTATAAACTTACCAACTGGCTAGAATACCAGGTTTTGCATTATGCATTTCCTGAAGAATATGAAGTCTCAAGCTCAAATGTCTGGTATTATTTAGTATTATTTACTGACTTCAGCCCTCAATGATTTGCCAGAAAACCATAAATTTTATCAGGAACAGACCACAAATATGAGGCAAAAATCTGAACATTCAGAAAAAATCCAGACAGTTGAGAGGTATGCTCGATGCTGACTAATTTGTGTCTCTGACTCACCTTTAACTAGCACTAGTGCAAATCAGCATTTTCCTGTGGTAGTTTACATTGGTGGCCTATGCATTGCTTTGTTACAGGCCCCCCCTGCACTCTCCCACACTCAAATATACACACACAGACACACACCGCATACCCGCTGTCTGTCTCTGAGTTGTCATAATGTTCCCAATGTCTCCTTTATTTGTCCTGCTGTTGAAAACCATGGATGATTACAGTCAGTCAGTAATGCCAAGTATTATAGTTTCATACTTCTTATTGTGCAAAAATTGGGGGGAATGGGTTTGGCATAATGGTTAAGGGCTTCACCTCATAGACACAAGGTACATGGTTTGATTTTGACCTTAGGTTACTGGCTAGGCTAAAAATGACCCTTCAGGACAGATAGCTTAGTACGTACCTATGAAATGTTAAACCAGTTGCTGTATTAACTTTTAGGTGACTATGAGTCCCATTTCAAAAAATGCCTGGTGTCACTTAATATTTCTCCTGACGTTGTCCTGATGCATCTCACCACATGAGCATACTCCCATTCCACTCAACTGTCCCTGATCTTATAGGGCACTCCTGCTTTTGCCTCTTACAGGTATACCTCTCAACTGACCAGACTTTTGCAAAATGTCCAAATTTTAGTCTCATAGTTTGTTCTGTTCGTCATAAAAATTGTAGTTTTCTAGCAAACCTTTAATGGCTGAAATGTGTACATAATGATAGCCATTTGAGCTTCAGACTTCATATCCTTCGGTAAATGCATGCCAATGCAAAAACTATTATTCTAGCAACTTTCAAAGTTTATACGAGGAATAATTAAAATATGTCCCTGATTGAGGTTTTTTGTTCCCCCCTGTGATGCCCCAGCACTGGCCCAGTAATCAAGAAGCCTCAATCCTCACCATTGGCTACATTGAGGGATGTCCACACTTGGAGGATGACAAGTACACACACAGTAAAGTGTAATTTCTCTTAAGAGCACAGAGACCACAGTTAGTCTGGCACTGGTTTCTCCCTCTTTCTCCAGATCCCCAGTAAGACTGCCCACTGGCACAGCTACAGAACTGAGATCTTAGCTGAGTGGCCAAGCCAAGACCTCCAGCACCCTGTCTATCCAACCAGTGCTTCGTGCCCCTGCCCAAATAGCTGACACACACACTCCTTGAGATTTGATTTACACACACACACACACACACACACACACACACACACACACACACACACACACACACACACACACACACCTGGAAAAGGCTGGCACGGGTTTACTAGCTATGCCCCTTCTGCCCAGACTGTAAGGTAGTCTTCACTGCCACCAACCACTACTTATCAGCTACTTTAAGGCTCTTAGCAAAGGATATCCAATTTTACTGTGTAATGTTACTATTAATCCATATGGTAGTTTAGCAAGGCTATTAGGAGTGGCCCACAGTGTCACCAAATAGATATGCAATACTCTAAGAGCTTAAATATCTCTAGACATGCCAGCCACAATTGAAAGGTTTAAATATATTTAATAATAAATAATAAAAGAACAAGACAATACTAAATATGTATTCACAGTGACATCAGAGTTCAGAATCACAGGAAATATTTAAAACAACATTGCAGGACAGTCTCAAATAAATGAGGAAAAACATCTAAGCTATACTTCACTATATTCCTAACTGTATGTAAGAGAAATTACTGTACCCTAGTTAACTTACTTCCAGAACCAGGCAAGACAGATGTGGTGGGTGGGTTTTCCAGCTGATGCTGTCAGGCGAAAGACAAAATACAAAAATGCACTACCTCTCTCTCAAATATTTCAAATATTACTGCTGGGGTAGCTGGCAGCATGACATCACTTCTTGTCATCTGACTATCAGTTCCCAGCTAAACCCCCATTGCTAGAAACTGCCAGCCTTTAGCATCTACCTGTGAAAAATACATAGCCCCTAGAGCTTTGCAGCTGCTGGAAGACATAAAACAATAAAACACTTACAAGACAATGCTGAAGGCTCTTGAGTTTTAGGCATCCTGTCTCCTTGCTGCCTTGAAATCATCTTTTATGATGCAGTTATAAAACAATTTAATTTCAACAATTTTCTTGAAGTTTTGCAAGTTAATCTCTTGCGTTTCAGTCTTCCCTGTTAAAAATACCTATACATCTAAACAGTTACAATAGTGTATATACATTTCTGCTCAGTATTTTACAAAATATCTCTTCCGCACACACGTCTGCACAATATGACATACAGTTCTAATACAGTTGTAACTCGAGCAATTGCATCATAGTGATATTCACAAATGACACACAACCAGTTACAAAATCCCAGATAGCTGGGCTGGCAGTATCTCCTTCTGTTACACCCCCCTTTATTTTTTTTCAGATTTCCTGAACTACAAGGTTGAGAGTTATGCTTATATTTGCTCTGTCCATCTCCCTTGTAACTCACAAACTGTTGCATTCCATGAATAATGCTTCAGATTCTTATTATATGGAGAAAAAACCTTGTTACACTAACCTACCTATTAGAGTAATGGATTGCTGCTGTCATTTCTTGTGCCAAGGGTGTAAACTTCCAACATTTTTACCCCTTTTTTCTACATTTTTTCCAAATTTTAGATATTATTTCTCACAATTCACTGATGTCTAATGGTGGCCTACAGGGCTAATGCTCTTAGAGGGAGGGTACAGGGTATGAATGTTTTTAGTCCCTTTAAGGCACACTATCAAGGGTATCCCTGGTGTCCAAGGTCCCCTCCCTTGACTCATATCATCTTTCTTTTTTAAGTCCTTTAATGCATGGTATGCAGAGTATCCCTGATGTCTGATGTTACAACAACGCCTCTAAGGCACAATGTTTAAATTTAAACCTGATAACTAGCCCTCCCCCCAACTCATGTCTTTTTAAAGTACTATTAAGGCACAATATTAAAAAGTTGTCCCTGCTTTATAATGCCCCCCCAACATTTCCATTTTTTTTTCATAAGTGACTAAGTGACTTTAAGGCATGATGTCCCTGGTGACTAGTGGTGACATGGATGACTAATATCACACTTGAGTTATGAGAGGGTTTAGGATTTGAATATAGTGTCTTTAGAGGATGTTATATAAAGTATCCCTGGTAGCTAATGTCCCCCTTGACCCACTTCATCTTTATTTATTTTTCTATGTGCCTTTTAGGAATGATATTAAAGCAATATCCCTGGGGGTTAATGTTATCCCAACCCACATCATATTTATGTGCTGTTGAGGCACAAGATTAAAGAGATATGTATGATGGCTAGTTCATAGGTTCATAGGTGTTTACCTGGCTAATAAGCACAAGCACCTTTTTAAGCCTAGCCATGTATCCCAAATCTCTGACAAATTCTGGTACCCTTGATAAGTGTAAGCATGGGCATGGGAGATGAACCATTTACAGGCTACCTGTTTGCATTAGAGACATAAGTGCCAAACCAGGGATGAATTTCCGGTTTGCCATCCAATTGTCCAAGTTGCACTTGAATTGGTTTAGGGAAGAACTCTGCTTCACATAGATGGGGAGTCTGTTCCATAGATGGGATAGTCTCTGGGATACATACCTATCTCTCCAGCAGGTCGTATTTATATCACAGACAGGGTTTAAGTCTTTAGAATGGGTAATTCAGGAGCTGTTTGTTTTGTTGCTATGCAGGGAGTCAATCAGAGTGGAGTCTGACAATGCTCTGTATGCCAGGCATAGATCTCGCCTCAAAATCTGTAGGAGACAGAATACAGGGATAGGGCTTTGAGGCTGGCTGCATGGGACATATTACTTACACCCTGTATTCTTTTAGTGAGGAACGTCTATGGACATTCCAGTTGTTGGATATGCCTCGTTAGGTACATAACAATGGGGGCATTGTACTCAATGACAGGTCTGATGAATGCCAAATACAGTGGAACAATGACTTCCTTGGACTTAGATGACATATCTTTGTTTATAAGTTGCGCAAGATAGAATGATTTCCTCACCACTGTAGACACGTGATGATCAAAGGCTAGATTGCTATCTATGTGTGTCCCTAAATCCCTGACTACTGGGTCAACTCTAAGGGGTGTGTTGTCAATAGGATAGTTACCAGAGATGAATGACTTTACAAAGAATACTATTATACATTTCTTGGCATTTAGTATTAGTCCATGGCTCTGACTTCAGTTGTTTATCTATGTCAGCCCCACCTGGAGAACATTTGTGTCAGTTTGAGATTCAATGACAGTTCCTAATTTGCAATCTTCTGCAGATTTAGTCAGCCAGAGACCACTGACATTGGCCTTGACTTCTGAGAAGTAAATGCCAAAAAAGAGCGATCCAAGGACTGACCTCTTTGCAGAGGTGGACTCCTCAATTCTAACTTCCTCGCTCCTGCCGGTGAGACAGTTGGCTATCCACTGGATGACATACGAGTTTGTACCTAACCTCTTGAGTTTGTCAACCATGCCCTAGTGGGGTATTGTGTCAAATGCCTTGGCCAGGTCAGGGTAGGCAGTGTGAATGATTTTGCCTTCATCCATTGTTTTGATGACTTTTCAAAGAAGTCTACCAGGCTGAGTAGCCATGATCTGCCCTTGACAAAATCAAACTGGGTTGGGTCCAGTGCCTGGAGGTTTACTATATCTCTGTTGATAGTATAGTGTTTCCCCAACCTGCGTATTGTTAAAGTGCCATTAAGGCATGATTTTAAAGACATATCCCTAGTGACTAGTATTAAGACATGATATTAAGGAGGTATCCCTGGTAGCTAGTGTTTCTCCCAACTCACATCTTACTTAAGTGCCATTAAGTCACAGTGTTAAAGAGAAATCCCTGGTGCCTGGTGCCCCCCCATCCAATGTTGCAGGATTTGCTCTTTAGTCTAGGGGAGTATCGAGGTATAATACTCCCCTAAACTCCCCCCACATAAACACATGAGCCCCACCACTCACCATGTCCCCCATGCACACAGACACTAACAGACACACACACACACACACACACACACACACACACACACACACACACACACACACACACACACACACACACACACACAAACCTACCCTGTCCCCTAAGTAACTCCTCTACTGGGACCTCTCAGGCAGACATATACTCACACATACAACCACACACATACACACATACGTAACCCCCCCCCCCCCCAACACTACCTGTCTGCTGAACTCTCTGGCACTTAATTTACTTCAATGGGTGAACATGAGCTTTTGGCTGTGTTCAATAATATGAGTGGCCGTGTTACTTTTTGTAGCTAAGAGATTTGCTCAGCTGCATAAATACTTTACTGTAGGCAGTTCCAGGGAAGATCACATGGCTAATAAGCATATGCCTCTCCCCTAGAATACATCATTAACATTTAGCATAGCTGTCAAGACTGCCCACCAGTGTGCTGCATGTCTTCTTGATAAAGCATCATGATAAGCCTGTCTCAGAATTGGAAATGGTTACAGTACGGTATACATCCCATGTAAACCTTCTGGTAATCTTTCTGAACTGGGCCCATGTGTTTGTGTGTGTGTGTGTGTGTGTGTGTGTGTGTGTGTGTGTGTGTGTGTGTGTGTGAAGGAAAAGTGTTTTCATGGGGTTTGTGTTAAGGAATTAATTCAGTTGTGCTTTGCAATAAGAATCCCAGTAGCTGAGCAGTACATTTAAATTGTACTAGACACGTGATTCAGTGTGATATTTTGTAATATGGGAAGACATAAACTCGTTAGCTGTATTTTCATCCTTTTGCAGTGATTGTACCTATACACATTAGGCTTAGATGTATCATGATGAAAGTCAGTGAAGCGATGATGCTGGAGGCATAAAGATGATGGAATGTGTGGTGAATGTGGTGATAATGACATGCACGTACTGGTCTACCACAAGCTTCTTCTGCAAAAAATAGCCACAGTACAGTGAAGAATTGTACAGCACTCGCTCTATAGATTTGACTATTTCCTGCAATGAAAAAAACCCTTGGCTTACTCATCTTTAAATCATTTCAAAACTGGGGATCCCAGATCTGCAAGTATAAACAGATATGCTGCAAATATTTTAAAGCTGGTGAGACAATAATTGGGAAGTAACAAAAGTGCATGTCTTTACAGAAAGAATACGAAGAAACTAATGCTCCTCAGAATAATCTTGTCTCACTTTAAACCATGTACAACTCCAAATTTAGAGTGGAACATGATAACTACATGGTAGCTTATACTGTTATCGACAATGGCTGTACAGTGATAATGACATTGGTTCAGTGTGATCCTGGTGCAGAAACAAACCATCAATCTATCAACATATTTATAAAAAAAGATATTTGCCTACAACAGCACATTTTTAATAATGCCAGACCCTAGCTAGCTCTGACAGGCATATTAACACAGCCTACTTTGTGCAGTCTGTGACTGTTTTCAGTAGTTAGGCTCATGTCCAAATAAACAGACACAAAATGTTTTCATTGTGGAAGTGTTAGTGCATTCTCTTCCCATTTTGTACACTGTAGTACTCAGAAATACAACTATAAATTACACTCACATTATACTTACTCATTGTTAAATACATAATATGAAAAATAGAAAAATGTGTTATTCGCATAAAACAAAAAAGGTAGTTTTATTGTGGCAAAACAGAGAAAGAAGCAAAATGAAGCTAAAGTTGCATAATTTCAATTATTTTTTTCATGGGGCAAAGGGATGTTGGGATCCCTAACTGCTGTTGACCTTCAGTGCACTCACTTAATTCTCCTGCTGTGATTCAGGAAGTATGGCCTCCACGACATATCTTTCATCTAGTACAGGGTGATAAATATATACATTCTGTTCTTTTTCTTGGAAATAGTACCAATCTGGAAAGAAGACTGTTTAAAGCACTACAATGCTCAGTGCTGGAGGAATTTATATACCCTGTAAACATGCATCAGGGAACCCACTGGTCAGACTACAAAGTATTTAGCCATCACTGGTCAGTAGGTCGCGCTTCATCAGTTTCTCCCTCTCATCTCTTTTTGTTCCTGTTCCTCACCATCATTAGTTATTTCGTATTGAAATTCATTAATAACAGTGGCAAGCAAGAATCAGTCAGGGCTGTAAGCATGCATTTGTGGATTTCAAAATAGATAAATAGGAACAATTTGACTTCTTCAGGTGGCTAAGTGTAGGTTTACAGAAATAGTCATTCTTTGCAAGCAGTGGCCATTTATTTTGTTTGTTATACAGTGCTGTGAGAACCCCATGGCTAGCAAACACAAGCATGTGCCACTCTTTCTAAGATTTATTTATAAGGGTGAAAGTTTTCATTAATAAAAAAGATACGCCCTAGCAGTCTGTACTCATTTTAGCCTTTCTGTGAATGTCAGACTTTGTTACAGATTTAGCTGGATATCATTCCCTTCTGTATAGACCACACGTTGTTTACTGAAACATAATTCATCTAAAAGTAACTTGTCAAGATAATCTTGAAAGTGGATCTCCCATCAAACAACGAAAGTAAGCATTAAATATTTTTGCATAAGGCACTCCTCTTCCTCTCCCTCATAATGTGAGAGCTGTGCCCCCTTTTCTGCCATTCATTTTTTTTTAACTCTAAGCTGGCCTCACCCTAGAGAAATGCTTTCAGCTTTTTTCACTTTGACTTCTATTGTAGAAGCTTTTGGAACTGCCAGCAATAATGCATTTCTTCCTTAACAGAAGAAAAACAGAACTGGTATGCTAACTGAATGATGAAAAGCAGTTATGATGCATGCCCCAAACTTTAGAATTGTGATGTCTGGAGACTCCAACAGCTTTTGCACAACCAGAAAAACAGTCAAATATATCACAGCAGACAGTGTACAGTTCATTGCAGTCCATGAACTATCACTATGGCAACAATATTAACTTTCAGATTGGCTCTCCTTAATACCGATTGCTGGTGTGAACTTCAGCTGCTGCCTGTGAGCAGATACTCTGAAACAGTTAGCAGTGCCAGCACAGTAGGTACTCTATGAACAAAGGTCACTTATTTCCAAAAAAGACACAGAAAGGTAAACAGTCCTGAAAATTTATTTATTAAGCCATGCATTCAGTTTTGTTGACCTCAGTGGAAACTCTCGGTTGGCTAGATTTTTCTTTTAATTTTTACTGATTGGTTTGTTTCTGTGACCTTTTTACTCATTGTTTTAAGTTTGTTAGGTGGGATATTTTGCAGACACCCTAATGTTTATGGACATCAGCTGGGTATGACAACCCTCTATTTCTAAAGGTTAGGCAAACAGTCCACTTATGCTGTGCTGATGAAGCCATAAGAATGTTAAAACATACTTGCCCACAGTTAGTGAGGTTTGGCTTTACTGACCTGAATTTGTCCATAACACACTTAAAAAGAAAAAAGTCAAAGTCATTCAGAACTGCCACATAGCTGAAACACCTGATGTCCTTAAAGGGTCATTTGCATATATTCAGTGGCGGATTTAGGCATGGCGCCCCTTTTTCAATTTTTTTTTTTTTTTTGGAAATCGCGCCAGCCCAACTTTTTTTGGAAGTCACAATCAATCTTTCCGAAGAATCCTGTCACCAACGGGCCAAATACATAGATCGGAGATGATTGGAGGTTGCAATCAGATGCAACCAACTGCATCTCTTATAATTTAGGCGCTGGAGAGTGAGTCAGTAATTGTTGTCGGAAGACAAACAATCTTGTTCAATTTTAAAATAAAAATAGCCGGACAAATTGTCGTTTGAAACGACTTATAACTACTGCTACTGGAGAGATCTACTTTGAGGTATGTGCTAATTCTTTTGACACCACCAATTTTCAAGCCGCCAAAGGTAACTATGCTCTGATTGTAAAATTTGTAAAGGACCGCTATTTCTGTGCATTTCCGTTTGCCTTTTCAGTGGTTATTTCTATAAACAATTTGTATAGAGGATAAAATGAAATAGGCACAAGAAGAGGTGAGGAAGGCAGAACCACTATGACTCAGGCTTAAGCTTCAGGGATGGCTCAGACTCGCCCTCTATGTGCAACTAAGAGTCAAGGCTTTCTTTTTGAAATTAGGAGCTTTAACACAGGCGGATAAAAAATACATCGATAATCTCAGCGGAACTGGGAAGGCCATAGGGGTGCTTACCAGAGGAGGAGATGCT
Organism: Protopterus annectens; assembly: GCF_019279795.1. NCBI lineage: Eukaryota > Metazoa > Chordata > Ceratodontiformes > Protopteridae > Protopterus > Protopterus annectens. The sequence continues at coordinate 218,841,777 of NC_056740.1, forward strand.
CAAGGTAAAGTGACATTATGGCAAGTGTGAAGGATGGGATCCAACTCACGTGTGAATGGTGGTGTATCTCTCCAAGCAGAATCCCATCATCCACTTTGCGTTGCTCATTTGTGCATTATGAAAAGGAGCTGAAGTGCTTCAGTGTTGTGCCATGTGAGAGAGTGAAAGCTGTGCCAGTATGAGTACATTGTAGTGTTGAGTTATGGATTGAATGTGCATTAAGGAGATAATAAACACTAACACTGTAATCTTGTATTCTGTTTTGTGTGAATTTGCGGTTTTCCTTACAATCTTTTTTCTTCTTAAAGTAGCGCTTGTATCTTTGGAAGCTCTCCATTATTTTCTAAAATGCAACCAGAATGACATTGTTCTTTTTAGCCAGATATCTTGTGTCTTGGTAGAATCATTTGCTACTCTGTGTATCCCCGATGCATTTATATCACTAAATGTGTGCTGATGGTTTGTGTGTTGATGTGTATATGTTTCGCATGCCTGGTGACTTCATACATCTGGTTTTAGTTGTAGTATAGTATAGATGTGCTCTTTTTTCCACTGCCTTGGTAAAGGGAGGGGTACTGGCAGAGGCTGGAAGATGTGCTTTGACCTTGAAAGGTATTCTGTCCTAAGTCATTCAATCCATGTATGGTAAAATTGATGTCGGTTGTCGGGGTATGAATAGCACTCTGATTGTGCTAGAAAAACAGATTCAGATGAATTCGCACAAATCAATACTATTTAATTTCCAAAGTTATTTTAATATCCAGCACGTAAAGTAGGCATGCACCAAATGTCACAGCTAGGCTGTCCCACATCCCTTGAACTCAAACCCTAAGGCTGGCGGTTACATACCATGTTGTTACTGCTACTAGGGAATAAGTTAACCTTTGAAATGGCTCACATCAACACTACTACTCATTCCCCAACAGTTTTTAGAACAGAGTCTGCAGTCGGCCCCTGAGTCTTTCCCGGGTGGGGGGAGGGAAACAGACCGAAGGAGTGGGGACCAAGAGAAGGTGAGCTGTCACCAGGGACTGAGTGACTCTACTGGCATTAAGTAACTAAAGGAGACTTGAATGGAGATGTTGACCACTGACATTTGTCATTGTTAAGACTTAACTTAAGAGACAGGTGTGTCAATGAATACCACATGTATTCTGATGTCAATTAAATGCTAGCTCATACAGCTGCATTTCTTAACCCATTCATCTAAAATCATTCACAGTTACTTATTCCAGCTCTTAAGACAGTTGTAAAAGTTGTGCATTTGACACGTAGTATGGTACACTTACCCTCACATGGATACAGACAAGCGACACCCATGTGCCACCAGTTCCCACCATTAAATCAGTTTATTTCACTTTGTTTCAAATTGCTGCAGTTCTTTTCTGTTTAATTTTCTGTGGTTCACTTTTCCCAATATCAGACAATTCTCAAATCCTCATTCTGGGAAAAAATGCTTCATTTGGGTTAGGTGGTGAAGCACACATCAGCATGTTAACTGTGATAGACGCCAGCACAGCACTATATTCAAAACTTGCATTTAAAAAAATGTCTGTCTAGTTAGTGTTTGCTTTGTTATTTCTGTCCTGAAGTGCCATTAAATTATGTTAGTATTGGCATGTCTGATATCCAGCCGAATTCTTTATAATATTGTCTATTCTGCTAGTGTTGGACTAGCGAGTAGTCCTTATTGCTTCTTGGTGCCATGATTTGTTTGATGTCTGATATCATCTTACGACTTCAATTGATCTGAGCACATTAACTAACAAAGTGAATGACTGAATGAGGAAATGCCTTTAGATGACCCATAAATCCAATTGTCCATCTTATGCATTTATTTTGCATTGTCTTGTTTTGCTTTGCTTCTTTCTCGGAAGACAGCTACAGCAGTTCCCTGCAGGTCCCAAGGAGAGTCTCCAGTTTATAAGCAATTTGGTTGGTATAAAAATGGTTAAAGGGTTCAATTCCTAATCAGGGAGTTTCAGCTGTACTGTATGTTTTTAATTATTTTGGGTATGTCTATCTGTGGAATAAATGTACTTACACAAGGAATCTGATGTATTGGGGGGTATTACTGTCCTTAAATTATGTGAATATTCTATAAAAGGGCCTTACAGAAACATATGCATGGTGCCAAAGCCATGGGCTCAAGCTTAATGCCAAAAAATGTATAGTTATCCCCTTTGGAAAAAAAACATGTACCCATGAACTACCATATAGGTGGCAGGACACTAAACATCGAAAGTGTGATGAAAGACTTTGGGACACAAGTGGACAGTGGTCTCACTTTCGATAACCACATCGCCACAACAGTCACGAAATCCTTCTATGTGGCACACCTCATCACTAAGGACTTTTCGTCCAGAAAAAAGGTCATTGTCCCACTGTACTCATCCCTCATTAGACCTGTTATAGAGTATAATGCCCCATTTGGTATGTACCTCACAAGACATCTGCAACAGCTGGAAAGGCCACAGAAATACCTCACTAAAAGAATCACAGGCCTAAAGCTGATGCCATATGCTGACCGTCTAAAAAAAACTCCCGCTATACTCTGTGGCATATCGTCTACTCAGAGGCGATCTCTGCTTAACATACAAGGCCATGTCAAACCCTGAGCTGTTGGACGTGCTCCACTTAAAGAAATCCCAATCCCTTAGAGCCACACGCTCCAGGGATCTAAACCTTATCATCACAATGAACAAAACATGCTGGAGGGAGAGGTTCCTGACCCAGAGACTCCCCATACTCTTGAATAGACTGCCCATACTTGTCAAGCAGAGCACCTCATTGGCCCTCTTCAAAAGGAACCTTGATGATTGGCTGGGAGATAGGAAATTCACCCCGGGGATCATGTCAGTTGCCCTGCTAGACAGAGAAGTAAATATTGTGGGAAAAAATTTCCAGGGAATTGTTATGGCTAGGCTTGCATAGGCCTTAGGGCCGATAGCCTAGTACCAACCTATGAACCTATAAAAAGGAATATGTCAGCCTCTGTGTGTTTAAAGGTTAACATGGAAAGAAAATTACTCAAAACAGCTGGATTGATATAATTTTTAGGGTATTGTTTTCATATAGGACTTATCAGTTAAGCAGTTAAAACTAAATAAATGTAAGCTGCCTTCATTCAACATAAACAGTAAAATAAAATAAAAGTACTTTGCTTGCAGTTGTCCTTAAGTTAAGTTGCATGTTTTGGAACCATAGAAAGGATAATGGATGACCCTTACCAGTAGTCAAAACATTAACACTGTGCTGCTCCTATTTATGGAAATAGATTTAACTGTAATACAGACACAATCTAAACAGTTTCAGTTTTCCAATAGTCTGAATCAAGGTGTTGGAAATGCATGCACTGAAAGACATATGTAATATTTAATGTCCTAAATGTGAAATTCCTAATGCACAAGAAATTTAGAAATTAACTGTAAAGGTAATACCTGGGTATTGTTTTTGGATTATGATTATAATTTTATTATGACACACACACACACACACACACACACACACACACACACACACACACACACACACTTCCTCTGAAAACCACAGGACTGACGATGCTGTTTAAGTGTTTATTGGGAAAAGTTACTTAAAATATAAGGGATGGTCGTCTCAGGGCATGAATGGTGCTAATTTCTGTACATTTTATCTGTTTGTTTGTTTGTTCATTTATTTATATCTGTTAACTAGTGTAGGGCTCTGATACTTGTACATCAGTTTCAGGCTCATTCTCTGAGTGTAGATATGGGAAAGGGAGAAGCGGTAGTAAGTATACAAAATTTTACAGAAGAGACATGGCACTTGCATGTTTATAAGATGTACAGAGTAATTTCACTAAGGGTATCCAAAGATGTACTATATGAAGCATGTTGTGTGGGCATGTATGGAAAACAGTATCTGGCATGCGAGAATAATATAGGTAACACATCACACAGGCAATGGTTTGAAATAATGGTTTAAGTCTTTGCCTCATAGACATAAGGTACAGAGTTTGATTCTAACCTTGGCTTATTGAATAGATTTAAAATTACCCTTCTGGGCAGTTGGCCTTAGATTCATGTAGAACCTATCGCAAACATATACAGTATGTACATAGTAGACACAGTGAACCTCTCACAAGGCCTGTCAAAAGTTGTCAATTATACTTTTTTGTATTTTTAATTTTCACCTATTGGTAAGGCAAAAGCTGCATATCTAAATTGGGTAAGAATGTGAGGTAAGAATAGAAATGGAAGAGTAGAGTCTGATTGTAAAGTGGAAGGAGTGGGTTGTTGTAGAGTATATATAGGAAGAATATTAAGGTGGGTGGTCCATATATGTAGAATGGGTTGGAACTGTAGGTGGGGTTCTGAAGTGATTGTCAAGAAACTATAGGTGATGTACTGCAGTGTAAAGAACATATAGAAAGCTGAAGCTCTTTTTATTTTTATACTTTTGTTGGTTGAGAAAGATTAACAGAGTGGAAAATCCTTTTTTAGTGGATGCCTGGGGAGAAAAGCTCCACGAGATACAGAGAGAAAGTAACACACATGCATATAAAAGTGCTATTGTTGTTTTTAATTAAAAATGTAAACCTGTTAATTGAACTAACATTTTATAAAAACTGCAGCGGTGGCTTTTGGTGAAATGTATCATGAATGCAACACATAAAAATTTGTAGAAGAAACAATGATAATAAGACTGCACATCTTCCAAACAGCAAATGGCAAGTATCATACAGCAATTGAACAAGTGAAATGCTAGTTTGCAGTCAAGGCATCCAACAGGGCTCTGTCCTAGGCCCTTACTTGTTTAGGTTGCAGCTTTCAGATCTAACTTTTTCATCTGATGTGTTCTACAGTCTGTATACTGATGACTTGAAAATAGGCAAGCAGGCTTACATCTGTTATAGGTAGAGCATGCCAGCAAAAGCACTTGACTAAATGTACCATTTGGGTGCAGGAGAATAATATGTTGATAGATACATTAAAATCTAAATAAATGATATTTGAAAGACAAATTGAAGGGTAAATATTTAATACAGCACACCTTGATTGATGCTGTAGATTCATTCAAGGACCTTGGTGTATGTGTAGATGCAGTTTTAAGTATTTTAATCATACCAAATGGTTATGATGATTATAAAACTGTAGGATGCATATAAAGATTTATAATGTCTAGGAAATGAAGGACTGATAAAATCATTTGCAGGTTACATTAAACCCATACTACAATATGGAATAACAACATGAAAACGTTATAAGAGAACAAGCAGTAGTAAACTGGAGTACAGCTAAAATATACCAAGGGCATTCATGTATGTGAAAATTTAAGTTATGATGAAAGACTAAAATATCTGAACTTGTACCTCTTATTCAAGTATATAGGGCATTTAGAAATGGCTACCTCTGAGAATGTTTGGGGCTAGCAAAGTGTAGTAGACAGTCATCAGAGAGTCTACATAGAAGATTATATAGGAATGAGAGATGATGCATGAAACAGACAAGTAAATTATATTAAAGCAAGCACTAGTTTAAATATTTTTAAAAAATAGCTTGGGTATTTATTATGGGTATGATTGTTTGGTGTATTGGCAGGCTAGAAGGGCATTATTGCACATGCCCAAACTATTTATATACATGTGTGTGTGTGTGTGTGTGTGTGTGTGTGTGTGTGTGTGTGTGTGTGTGTGTGTGTGTGTGTGTGTGTGTGTGTGTGTATACATACCTAAGTATGTATGCAAAGGAAATGTAACAATTTTGCTCTGCTGGTTTAATAAACTGAAAAAAAGCATAACTTTTTTCTGTGGGGAAAAATAAATTTATCACACACACACACATACACACAGGTTTTTTCATTTGTCTGCTCCCATTAGGGGCTGCCACAGCAGATCATCTGTTTCCTTTGGCAGTTTTGAACTGCTGGAGAGCAGCATTGCCTCCCCCTCCCACACCCACTCCAGAATTTGTTGAAAGGAGAGCAAAGGTACAGTAGGACTTTTGTTATGAAAACACTAATAAAAGATAATTAATTGCGCTTAAAACCATAGAACGAACAGTAAACAATCCAAAAACATTATGGCCTGCTTAGGAAAGTTTTATGAGTTTATTTATTTGGTACAGTCATTAAATTAATTTATCACAACATCTGTGACTGTGGTATATATTTTATGTCTCATAACAATAACATATTTCAGAGGGTTTCTTTCCAATTTTATAACAGTGCATATGCCCAGTATGACATTGAAGGAGAATGATGTGACTTGGTATGGGCAACCAATCATCTTTTCCAGGCATGCACTGAAAATACTTGTACTACCTGTACATGTGTTGTGTGCTGCACAGGAATTACCTATTTCTACTATCATATCCACAGCAAATTCATGTGCAACTGAATGTAAATTGATGTCTTTCCACACGTGATGTCAGAGCTTATTAAGGTAATCTTTTCACAGCCACCAAACCCAGTGTCCCACTTTCCCGCTTTCACCTGGTAGTCAACTAACCAGAATGCGCCCCCCCCCCCTTTGCAAATTCCTGGATCCGCCACTGTATATCCCATATGCCTCTAATACAAGAGGCTTAAGGAATCGCACAGTAGAAACTCTAGACTGGCTAGATTTTTTTAGTCCTATTTAATCTCTAATATCCTGTCCCCTGAAAGTGGGGGTTCAGTTCATCATATAAAGAGATATTTTACCAATAATAATCATGGTTTACCTGTTGTTGCATTTTCTTCTTCAGTAAGCTTTCCAGATTTCAGCAATTATATTTGCCCTTTCTTACATCTATTCCCTTCTAGATAGCACCATTGGGTGTCCTTATATATAACTAAATTGTGGCCTTTTTCTATTCAAAGCAGTTATTTCAGTTGTTTTTTCCCTTTACACTTCTTAACCGCATCTTCTACCATGCTGTAGCTCACTCCCTAGAATAATCAGAGCAGGTCAAAACTTTATATTTCTTAATCCTTTCTAAAAACATCCTTGTTACATGCTTCTGTAAATGGGTCTCAACAAATGAAGTTTCTAGTACAAGCAGTAAAACTCCATAGCTACTCACAGTAGTGCCTTTCTTTACTGTTTGTATTTGTCCACTCAGCTTATTTTTCCCGAAAGCTAGATGTTCCCGCTTTTATCTTTTCCCAACTTAAGCATCCTTTGGTTTGTAACAAATTTTGGGATAAAGCTCTGACTACAGTACAGATACCCCAAGATTGAATATCAGCTGAGATACTGGGGGAAACATGCAGAGGAGGAAGTCACAGTGCGGCTGGTGATGGCTTTCCAGTTATGGGGGGAAGGAGTGTCAATCCCACTTAGCCATTTGCTAATAAGCAAGAAGAAACTTGCACATCACTACAATGGCCAGAACAGGAAAATGGGCTTTCTGATCCCAGGCTACTGATGGTAGCCCTCATAGCATGTGGGCAGGACCAGATCCAGCACAAGGTGACCTAAGCAGCTGCCTAGGGCCCTGTGCTGCTGGAAGGCCTTACCATGCAACATTTAGTTTGAAAAATGTCCATTTTTGTAACTTTAAAAAGCCTATTTTGTTTTAAAAGTTGAACAGGTAGTCTGCTTCGTGCGATGTGCATGCATGAAATTCTTACTCTGCATGCACATCACAAAGGAGCAGACTTTCTGCCCAACACACAATACAATGTGATTGGACAGCAACACAGATTTGAGCAAACATTTAAGAACTGAGGGGTGTTGAGAGAAGCGATGCAGCACCAAGCAATGTTTAATCCCTTGTGTACTGCAAGAGAACAGCAGCTTACAATAAACAATGTTGTGTGTGTGTGTGTGTGTGTGTGTGTAATGCCTCAGTGAGGGTCCACTGTATAGTTAAGTAACTGCTCAGGGTCAAACCCTGAGCCTAACTGTGGGAGGCAAGAATCCTAATCCTCCTCACCAACTGCCAGGCCTCCTTTAATGTCTTTCTCTTTTTTTTTTTTTTTGGTAGAGGACTGAGGATCACAGTCTCTCAATAACAGTCATAGTTTTATAATTTTGTGATTCATAAAATATATCTTAATGCAAAACTTGTTCTGTTAACTTTTTTAAAGTGATTTAAATTAGTCTGCTCTTATTTGTCTCCAGTTCTACTTCTGAGTTGCCTCATATATATGCCCTGTCCTGCCCTGCCCTGCCCTGTTTTTGTGCAAGTCACTTAACCAGACAGTGCTTTGGGGCAACTGGAAATTTGGGCTAATCTCCTAAATGGTCCCCTGCACTGCAAACCTAGTAACTATCCATGAACCAGGGTAGCTAAGGTGTAAAGGAAATAAATTGATTGTAGCAAACAGGAGCATCATCATATGGGCCATGTTCTTTGGCTGTTATCCTTGTTCTGTTAAATATTGGCTGTGAATACATTTGACAGCATGAAGTCTGGGTTTAATGTTAATATATTAACTATAAATATGCTTTTATTTAGTTTCTTTTTTACAGGCACACAGGTGTGAAATGCAGTGTTTTGGGGCTACAACAGTTTGTCTAGCACTTAGTCCAGATAAGTACAGCTATGAGCTGTTAAAGAAATGCTTGCTGTAATGCATGGTTTGATTCCCTCAGCCTCCATTTGTCGTTTATGTGACTCTGCTAAGTTACTTCACTAAACAGTACTCCTGGGCTGCTCCTGAAAAGGGACACGTGTTCAGTAAGGTGTCACAAGCTGTTAGCAAATGTATTACAAATTTGTCTTTTGAATTCCTGTACCCCTCACATAGATGCTAATTAGTACTTCACTATATGCTAAGTAGAGTATAATTTGGCTACTGTGTGTTTGTGTGAAACAAATTTAAAAAGTGAGTGTGGTTATTAGTGTCTTTATTTTTTGTCTGTGGATGAAAATGTACATACAATATGCCAACAGACAGATGCATTTTCAATGAATGTGAGTTTCAAGGGAAGAGATGCTTACTGTTGCTCATGCTAAGTCTTTTTTCAATATGAGATTCTTTTGTTTATTACCAGGACTGGCGTAGTGGTTACAACATGTTGAGCAACTTCTGAAAGATTAGGGGCATACCAATCACTGGAAATCTGTTTTATTAAAGCATTTTTTCCCAAATGAAAATGTAAATGGTAGGCTTTGATCAAGTGAGTTATGAAATTTTGTAGGGCTACTAGTCTTCTTTTCGAGTGTCGCCTCAAAAGATCTGAAGACCGACTGCAGCCATTATTTGCACACCTCATTCTTTAAGAGTTGTCTGTCTGATTTCTGAAAATATAACAACTCCTGCAAAGAAATGTTGCTGTTAGTTCCATTTAGCTGCTGCAAAAATAAAACCAGAACAGGATACGGCAACGCACCTCATCTTGCTGCCATTTCTGCAACACTATTTCCCTTAGTTATAAAGGAATCATCATTTTTATGTGTGGCACACTTGAGCACAGCAACTTTTCTTGGTAATAGTAAGGCATCTAATAAAGCATTAACAAAAAAAAAATGCATTTTTAATAACGGTTTCTGGTGAAATCAAATAACCTCATTCTTTCCAAAGTGTCCCAAAATCATGAACTACTCCATAAGCATAATGTGTGTCTGTAAACATCATCACTGACTGATCTTTGCCAATCTCATAGGCTTCAGTTATAACTATGAGTTCAGCTGTTTGAGCAGACATATTTCTATTGATTATCCAATTAAGAAAACTCTGTCTTGTGTACAAAAGGAAAAGAATGCTACTAGTTCGCCACTATCACTTCAAATACAGGAGCCATCCACAAAAAATAATTAAATCTGGCTTCTGCAATGGAACATCTTTTAAATCTAACCTAGGATGATGCACAGTATTAACAACTATACAGTTTTGAGGTTCTCCTTCATCTGCTGTAGGGATTAAGGAAGCAGGTTTAAATGGTGAACGTCAAAAAATCTGTAAAGAAGGGTTATTAATTTAAGACCATTCATATTTCGACAGTTGTGCTGCAGATAAGTATTGTGTTTTAGTTTTTAATAACAATGCCTCTACAGAATGCAGAACTGCCACACAAGTCTCATGCCTGAAAGTTAGAGCAGACACCATGTCCACTAAACGTGTCATCATGGCCACTACCCAAAGCCAGTGGGGGAGTGTTGCCGCTCAAGGATCAAGATTCATACTGAAATAAACGATTGGTCTATAACTGTCATTTCTGTGTTGTGTTAATAATCCTAATGCTACTTTACTCTTCCCAATATAGAACAAGAAAAAACTTTTAGAATAGTCAGGAGTGTTTAAGAGCAATGATATTAATTGTACAAAAGCTTGCTCATGACAGTCCTGTCAGTGTAATGGTTCAGGGCTGTCTTTTCTTAGTAATCCTAATAAAGATTTCACTACTTCTGCATAATTAGAAATCCATTGTTGAAAGTAACCTGTAAGTCCCAAGAAGGTTCAAAACTGTTTTAATGTAGCAGAATGTGGTGCTATTTGTATCATGCTGTATGTTAGGGCAAAATCTGTCTAGCACTTTCTGAAACAAGATGTCCCAAGTATTGAACCTGCAATTTCCACAACTTTAATCTGTCTTTGTTAACCTTAAATCCTAACTTGAAACAAATACTTCCAACCACCGCTGAAGATATCGAAGAAAGACAAGGATCAATAATGGAAAGAAAACTTCGATAAACCACCACGGCAATCCAAATTCCTGTTTATTTTAGTATCTTCATCACAATCTGTGTCATCACACACAGTGTGTGATAAAGATACTAAAATAAACAGGAATTTGGATTGCCATGGTGGTTTATCGAAGTTTTCTTTCCATTATTAAATCCTAACTTTGTCAAAGCAAATCATCAACATATACTGAAGTAAATCAGAACCGCATAGAAATATAATCTTGCTCAGCTGTTTTTTTTTCATTTCTCTACGGAAAGGGGTGAGTAATTCCACAGATGCAGTATTGTAGTCTGGGTGTATTATTGCCCTCTGTATGTAAATGCAAACAAATATTGGCTGTCTGAATGTATAGGGATTGAAAAGAAAGCAGACAAAATATTTATCAGTCAGAAGGCTGGGTTGTCCGACAGAAAAGACTTTAGTATTTTTGCAGGATTAGGGATTACTGGAAATGCTAGTACTACCACTACTGCATTCACTGCTCATAAATCTTGTACAAATCCATATGTATTTTTCCCTGGTTTCTTAACTAGTAATATAGGAGAGTCACAGGAACTTCAAGTTGGGACAATGATACTGTGTAACAAGGCAGAAATAACAGGTTTGATTCCTATTTTCACTTCAACTGACAAAGGATACTGAACTACCATAGGCTGGCACTCCAGGGTTTCAATGTTATATGCACAGGTTCTGCATTTTTTAATGATCCCTACCTCTTTTTCATTTTTTACATCCCATTTTGATGTTAAAATAGTGAAAAAGACATCATTTGTACATAGGTTATTTGAATATAATTCTAAAGGTTCATTAGGGATATCTAGAAGCACACCATGTTGTGTACAATAAACAGAGCATTTAATTTATGTAATAAATCTCTACCTGACAGATTTAAAAGGGAAGAATTTCCTAAAATAAAAGCATACTGTTCTTTTAGGAGACCAATTTGAATGGGAACAGGTTTTGTTTCTGGATACCTAGAGGGACTCTGGACAGTCCCATACACTGACTTGTTTGTTTAGAAAGTGGAAGATGTTCAGCATTTCCTGAAGTAAACATGGATCTAGCACCTTCTGTAGCAATGAGAAATGGGATAGATGAATTTTGCACTCTAGTATTAACAAAAGGACCACCCTGGTCAATTGGTGCCAAGGGAAATAACCGTGGTTCCTGCTCATGGCTGTCATAATGGTTTTGTTGCCACACTGGTGGTTTCCAAGCAGTATTCCATACAGGAGGATTTCTTTCAGCTTGCAGTGGTAACTGAAGATTTGGTGAATATGTCTGCTATGTGGACAGTGGGCACTCATTTTGCTAGTGTCCAGATTGACCACAATTAAACCAACTGCTTAAACATGGTACACCTTGCGGTGACTGTGGTGGTGCATGTAGATACTTATTTTGATGATATTGTCCTGCAGGTTGTGTTTGATAAATTTGGAATCTACCTCTTCTCCCATGATTTATTTTCCCCTTCCCCATCCCTGTGAGTTGGTATCAAACTGTTGGAGCTGAATGTCAACAAACTTGTTCTTTTTCTTCCCTAAGCATATCGTCTGTTACATATTGTGCTTAATTCACAATTTCCTGAATGCCCAAAGTCAGTCAGTTTAAACAAACCTGTATAATTGTCTCTTATATGGAAGGTAACAAGCCCTCTACACATGCTGCTGATGTCCTCTTGGGTGCGGCACCTTGCGTAGGTTCTGGATGTCCAGAAAAGGTTTCAAATGCATCTATCATGTGCTGCAAATAGCATCAATTGACTCATTTTCCTTTTTCACGATAGCTTTGATTCTTATCTAATTAGGGGTTGGGTTCGTGCTCTAGTAATAGCCTTTAAAAAGTTATTCCTGGCAACCAGAAATCCATCATCTGTGTGTTTTAGGATATTATCGCCATTATTCAATTTTTCCCCATAATTTTCTGAAAATGTCAGGGGGTGTAGATGCTTTAGTACTGTTCTCAAGTCTTCAGTAGTTGGATTTTGTAATAGTGCATGTCCTTGTAAGATTTTTGCATATTTAGCTGAATGTGTCCAAATAGGATGGCGAAAGTCTACAATGGTTTGAAATTCCACTGTAATCCACGGGCGTACTACCCTTATGGTAGGTTCAGCCTCATTATCTCTAGCTGCTGCTGGATTTGGTAATTTGCACAATGGATGTACTTGTGCAGGAGGTATATAAAAATCAGTGGAAGAATCTGTTTATTCTGCTGACAATCAGAAACTAGGTAATGATTTGCTTAATCTTTTTCAAAGTGTTAGTTTTTGATTGTGATGTCATTGCACTGGCCCAGCAATCAAGGAGCCTCAATCCTCACCACTAACACCAGTGAGGGGCATCCATATAGGGAAAGGATAATAAATACACAAACACTAAAGTACAATTTCCCTTAAGAGCACAGAGAGATCACAGTCAGTCTGGGGATGGTTTCTCGCTTTCTCTCCAGGTCCCCAATAAGACTCCCCACTGGCACAGCTATAGGGTCCAGATCTCAGCCTAGTGGGCAAGCTAAAACATCCAGCACCATCTCTGTCCAACCAGTGCTTCATGTCCCTGCCCAAGTAGCTGACACACACACACTTTGAGATAAGAGTTGTATACAACCACACAGACACTCTTGGGGAAGGCTGGCACAGGTTCTCCAGCTGTGCCCCTTTTACTCAGACTATACGGTAGTACCATTTGAACCACCCACTAATATTTATCCACTACTAAAAGGCCCTTATGAAAGGGTGTCCAATTATACTGTGAAATATTATTATCCAAATGGTAAGTGCAACTGAACAGTCAAGACTTATTGGAGTGGCTTGGCCAGTATCACTATATACATGCAATGTAGTCTAGAGCTTAAATTATCTCTACACAAAACAGCCACAGTTGAAAGGTTTAAAATATTTAATAATGAATAATAAAAACACAAGATAATACTTCTTATTACACAGTGCTAGCCAAGAGTTCAGAGATCACAGAGAAATGTTTAAAATAATACAGATGAAAAGTTCTGACATCACAGAAAAACAAACTAGTCTAATCTTTCTATTTCCTAGCTATATCTAAGAGAAAATACAGTTCTAAAATAAACTTACATATAGAACACAGGCAGAGTGCTGGTGAGTTGGATGTTCCCAAGACAAATGCTCAATGCCCTCATTCTTTCTGTCCTTAAATTGATAACAGAGTACCACTGATTCATTTCAGATTACATAATTTCTTTCTGGTTCCCAGGCTAACAGAAACTTAACATTTACATTTTTTAAATGTCTTTTGTTATCTTGCACCCGCAGGAAGCTATAGCAATAAAAGGCATTCTCATGTAAACTCTAGTAACTATTCCTTAAGTTAAAACAATAGAAAGAATGTGCTAGCCCAGACAGACTGACTCCAAGCTCTGAGAGCAAAGACAGCCACGAAATGCTTGACTTATCAACTTTCTTACAACAGAGTGCACTGTTGTTACATTTTTTCCAGTTCAGCATCCAATACAGTCTTTTCACATTTAAGAGACCAAGCCTGTGGCTTACATTAATATTTACAAATGACAGAATTATCTACAAAATTCTATCTAGCTAGGCTGGCAGCCTTCACCTATCTTCACATTGGTAACAAACTTTTATTAGGAAATCTTTTTAACTTTCCCAAATCCTTAGCACTAGTTCTGTTTTTATGTTTGTGATACATTTGTTTCCCTTTTATTAAGTATTTGCATAAATATTTGACCTGATGGTGTTAAAGTCGGTAGAGCATAGCCATTGGTGGAATCTAGTGTTATAAACTGACCCAAAGGGATGACTAGAAGTGATGAAGTAATTTGGGCTATATCTGGGGAAGTGGTAGTTGGTTCTGCCACATCTACCTCCACCTGCCCTCTCAGAGAGGGAAACTATCAGCTTCTTGAAGCACAGGTGGGTCATAAGGCAATGGAGGGCAGTCATCATCTAATGATTCTGGCTGTATAACTGATAAGTTTCTAATTTTCTGAATGGTTGCACACCCCAGGAATGATATTTTTCATTTGCACGTATTTGTAATGTGTTTACAATTTTATTAGCTGCTTACAGCTGTGACTTTAATCTAGCTGAGTTATATTTTACAGTTCTAATTACAGATTCCATTTCCTTATTTTTATCTTCTTCTTCTTGCTAGATATTACATGCCAAACAACAAGAAGCTCGTACCTTGTTACTTTTTTATTTCAGTTTTTTTTTTGATTTTCTAAAAATTTCTTATCAATGGTACCCTTTTACAGAAACTGTAAAGTGCTATCATTTTATATGTGCACAGACCATTTTACCAAATAACTATAGCTGTCTCTCCCATATTTATTAAACATACACCTGTCTAGAGTCCCATACTCCAGCTGTTTTAAACCACTTGTACTGATGCCCATTATAAAAAAAAAAAAACACTTATACCAAAAGGATAGATATGCAGCTATAATTATAAATTCACTCTCATTCTCAATGAAGGAATCCTTTCTGTTCCTTTTTTTAGTATTTGATTAAAACCCTGCTCTCACACCTGAGAAGGACTCTGTCCTTCTGACAAGGATATTCTGTCCATGTAGTATATTGATTAGACCCCCACTAGCACACAATGAAATAAACTTCATGCTGTTAGTGTGGTTGATCACACAAGCATACAATATCCCAAACGCATACTATTTACACACTCACATACAATTACATCTAATAGAGAGATCATTAGCAAAGCTTACCTATAGAGAATTTAAATTTCGCTGATAGTTAAAGAAACAAATTATGTATAACTACACTAGAAATTTGCATGACAAAAAACCTGTCACAGTGGGCCCAGTGGCAATTTCTAATCCAGCAATGCACAAAAAGCTTGGAAATATGAGTCATGACACCAAACTGTTAAGGGTACTGCAAATAACTTTCACATGACACTGTTTAGCAGAGATTAATAACCTCCTTTATTACAAAGAAAGGCAGGTATGTGGGAGACTAGGATATCACGGTGCAGTCTCCCCAACAGTAGAATCATACATTCTTTACACCATTTCTGATTAAAAGCAACATTATTGTGACAATCTTAGAACAATCCCTGACCAATTAAAAATGTGCACTACAGCATTGTCTACTAACTAAAATCTCCTGACTGTATGTTTATGATTTGCCATATTAGTGATGAATTCCGAGTTCCATAAAAGAACTTTCTCCAAATTACCATGTCAGCATTTTTGAGATATGCTTCTAAACATTGAAGTACACACATCTCAAACAGCTAATCATTGATCCCAAAAGATCAAAAGCCAAAACAGAGAAAAAACAAAACACTTCTGTTTTTTTCAGGGGGAACAAGACCTCCTGCTTCTCCCCATACCCTCTGCTAATTATATATATACCAACTGTCAGATCACTCTACAGTGGGGAAAGGGCAATTTCCCTGATCCCCACTGTGAACAATCTTGCATGTTCTTATCAAAGTGAGAAGCAATCAAATGAGTTTCGATCACTTATGCCAGCGTTAAACACATTTGAGATTATGAACATTCAATTATATGGAGTGTTTCTCATTTTACATATTTGGCAGGAAGTAAATCATTAAATATACATTGAAAAAACACTCAGGAATCCATCTTGAAATGAAAGCATGTTTAACATGAAATACACACAACAATGTTTTTCCCCTCTCTAAATGCCTCACCCTTCACAGTATTTAGTCTGATTCTGAACTGAGGTTATTGGTTAGGCTTGTAATAGTTTGTAGACTGATTACCTGGTATTTACCTTTGAGTCTATGAGTGAATGTTTTTGAGGTTGGGGATTAGCATAATGGTTAAGGTGTCTGCTTTACAGAAATAAGTTACAGGGTTTAATTCTTACTTTGGGAAGCAGAGCTAAACTTAAAAAGACCCCTTAGGGTCATTACCCTAGTGATCACCTATCAAATGAACATCAGTGTCCGTGCTATAAAGTTAGGCATAAAGGTTTTAAATCAAATCTCCATAATCATTGCAAAGAACCTTTACAATGATTATGGATTATAGGAGATTACTAGGCTTGCATCCCTAGAGCCCTTACAAACCTAACCATGTTAATCCTGTGTTGCCTTAATTGTCCTTGGTTAGATGGATGTTATTCGCAGAACGAGTCTATGATTAACACTGCCTACCCCTGTTCAAGAGGGACATGGGTGCCACCTCTGGTGTGAATTTGCAGTCTCCCATCAATTTGTCCAGGTTTTGCTTGAGTAGGGTCAGTGAGGAGCTCTATTTCACGTGGATTAGAAGTTTATTCCAGTAGCAGCAATTTCTGGGAGATAGATCTGTCTCTTCAGCATGTTCTGTTAATGGCACAGGCTAGGTTAAGATCCCTAGAGTGAGTGACTCTTGTGCCATTTGACTTGAGGATGTGCAGCATATCCTTCAGGACAGGGCCAGATACTGCCCTGTAGGCCAGGAACAAGTTGACTCTCAGCAGCCTATAAGATACAGAGTACAGTGACAGGGCTTTAGGTCTATCCACATAAGTTATGGTTTGGAGTTCCTGTATTTTCTTGTTGAGAAACCTCTGTGGTCTCTCCAGCTGTTGCAGGTGTCTGGTGAGGTACATGCAGAAGGGAGCATTGTACTCTATTAATGGTCTGATGAGGGTCAAGTACGGGGGAGTTAAACTTAGACCTGGATGCAATGCCCTTACTTATGAGATACACAACGTAGAAGGATTTCCTTACCTTTGTGGAAACTTGGTGGTCGAAGTTCAGATTGCTATCTACCAGTGTTCCCAGATCTCACACCACTGGGTTTGAACTTAGCAGGTTGGTGTCAATATTGTAATTAGCAGAGAATTCCACTTTGCCAAAGGGAATAATAATGCACTTTTTTTAGTTTAGTTTTAGACTGTGGCTTTGGCACCAGTCATTTGTCTATGTTAGCCCCTACTGTAATATGTTAACATTGTTGGGGGATTCAGTGATTGCACCCACTTACCAATCATCAGCGAAGCTGGTAAGCCAATGGCCAGCTACTTTAGCCTGGACATCTGAGAAATAGTTTCCAAATAGTAAAGGAACCAGCACAGATCCTTGTGGTATGCCACTTGTGACGGGGTCTACTAGTAGTGGTGAAGTCACCAACTTTGACAGTATGTGTTCTGTCTGTGAGCCAACTGGCTTCCCATCTAGTGACTTAAGGGTTAATCCCCAGCAGGGAGAGTTTCTCAATGACACTTGAGTGGGGGATTGTGTCAAAAGCCTTGCCTAGGTCAAGATAGGCAGCCTTACCTTCATCCAGGGCTTTGGTAACGTTCTTGAAAAAGTCTACTAGGTTCAGTGAGCATGATTTACCCTTAATAAAGCCAAATTGGGCTGGGTCTAAAGTTTGAAGGTCACCTATGTTCTTGTTGATAAGGTCCATGGTGATTCTTTCCCTGGCCTTGGAGATGAGGCTGGTTAGACTTATGGATCTATAGTTCTCAGGGTTGGTTGTTGACCTCCTGTCTATGCAAGAGATTACTGTTGCTGTTCTCCACTGGAACAAAGCCAATTCTCAGGTTATGGTTAAAGAGAATACCAAGTAGGTCCACTGGGTCCTATTTTAGACTGCTTAATAAGCAAACTCGGATGTTATCTGGTCCCATTGCGGCCATGTTTTTGGCCGTGCAGAGCACAGATATGACCTGATCTCTAGAGATACTAGGCAGAGGACTGTTGTCAGGTATGCTTTGGGGTATGGCTGGTGAGGAAAGGGGGTTGAAGTTTGCATCAAATCTGTCAGCTAGCAGGTTGGCAATTTCCTCCAGTATAGTATGAGTGGTGCCATCTACTACCAGTTTGGCACATAGCTGGACATTCCTTTCAGATTTTGAATGTAGTTAAAGAATGCCTTATGATTATCCTTAGCTAGGAATGCTATTTTAGCTTCATAATTAGCTTTAAAGGACTTTACAAGATTTCTTATTTTCCTGTTCAAGCTGTGGAGGGAATTTTTCCTCTCCTGAGTCAGTTCCCTCTTGCTCTTAGACATCATTTTCATCCATTTGTTATATAACTTGTTTATACTTGAGGTCCATCAGGGTGGCTTGTTTTTTTGGGAGGACCTTGTTTTAATCAGATCAGCTACAGCCAAGTCTATATAGTTGCATAAGTGTTTATACAGGACATCTGTATACACATCTGCATAGGAGTCACTGCTATCTGTGATTGCAGGGGGGCATAAAACTATTTATACCATCATTTAGTAGGATGTAGCTTGCTTTGGAAACGTTTTTTAGTTTTGTTTTTTTTTGCTCCTGTAGTGGTGATAGGTTCAGTAGTTACTTTGAATGAGACTAATTTATAGTCCAATCTTACCAGGGAGGGCATCACACAGGGGGTAGTGCAGTGACCCCCCCCCCCAGTGTTGTTGAATACTATGTCTAGGACATTTGAGCCCCTTGTGGGGGTGCAGACTAATTTTTCCAGATCATTTGTATTGACAAAGTCCAGAAACCTCTGGGCAAATATGTTTGTGCTCATGTATATCACTCAGTTGATGGAAGGATTGTTGAAATCTCCCATGACTAAGGTGTTGGGCCGTATGGCAAGTGACTCCAGTAAGTCCAGGTAGGTGGTGTGCTTTTCTTGGGTCATGGTGGGGGACCTATAGCTAGCAATGATATAGTAGGTTATTTTGCTTTTAGTTAATAGGACATGGAGTAGTTCAAGATAGTCATACTTTTTGACCAGTCTAGAGGTGTACTTGGCTTTAATGAAGATGGATACATGTCCATCTTTGGTTCTTTCACGCTCATTTTGAGGACTGAATATGTGGAAGGCATTGTCGCCTTGCATGACCAGGGTGCTCTCCGCAGCCTTGAACCATATCTCAGTGACTGCACAGATATCAACATCTTCCAAGGTGAGGAGTGTTTCAAGGGAGTGCAGTTTCATGTTTAGACTCCAAGCATTAAGCCACAAGGCCTTGAATTTATCTCAAGTGGATTTTGTTGCCTCAGATATTTTATTGTTTTGACAGTTACTAAAAAAAAGGCACTATTTATTTATTATTCATTTATTTTACATTTGTTTACTAGGAAAGTCCGACTGGACAAGTAGTCCTTTTTCAGAGGAGGCCTGGGGAGAAATGCTCCACAATAATATCAATAGCAACAATACATTACATACAAAAGATACATTTAACAGAGGGAAACAATTTGGCAGAGCTGTACAATCAATTTTCTGGAGCTGTACAATATATAATAGAAGGAATGAATACAAATATCTTAGGTCAGATAACATTCAAACATGGCGGTAAACATTGATGAGTAAGTAAATGAGTAGAAAATTAGAGATTATTTACAAGAAGATATACTACCTGGAGTGGAGCAGGAGCAACGCCAGTTGTTAGCCAGGTGATGTTTTAAGGATGTTTTGAAATCTTCTATTGAGGATTTACTAGTGATGTTAGAGGGAAGGGAATTCCATCTTCTGCCCATATAGGTAGAGTACAGGGATTTACCTGTAGAGTTATTGACCTTAGAGACTTCTAATAGTTGTTTGTTATTTGATTGTAATTCTCTATTCCCAGTGTATAGCTGGAGTACATTTCTTAGGGCAGGAGTGTTATATGGGTGATGTAGGATCTTATGGGATAGTGTTAGCTGGTTATATAAGAGTAGATGGGGGAATTCTAGCCATTGCAGTTGTTTCAGAGCAATACAGTGGTGGGTGTTATAAGGAGAGTCAGTGGCAAATCTAGCACTTTTATAGTATCATGTTTCTAGTTTTGAGATATCTGCATTTCTTAGGTTAGTGAGAATTAGGGAGGTGTAAGTGAGTGTAGAGAGTAGGTGTGTGTGGGCTATACTTTCCTTGGTTGTGGACTTTTGTTATGATATGGGCAATGTGAATGTCAAATCTCAAGTTACAGTTAATATCAACACCTAGTAGCTTAGTGTGGGTTGCAGGTGAGATAATGGTGTCATTTGTGGATACTATGTTGAATGGTAGAGAAGGTGGTGTGAATCTAGTGAGGTTGAAATGTAAGAGTTTTGTTTTATTGGGGTTCAGAAATAGCTGTTTGACAGATAATCAGGGTTCAACAGATAGAAAGGATGCTTGAGTGAGTGTGTGGAGTTCTTGGATGGAGGGTCTGTGCAGATCAGTGTGGAATTGTCTGCATATTGTATGGCTGTAGCATGAGGTGTAGAGGTGTAAAGGCTGTTGATAAAAATAGAGAAAAGTAGTAGCCCCAAGATGGAGCCTTGGGAAATGCCTAATGATACTGGGAGTAGTGGTGAAATGTCAGAGTGCCACTGCACTGCCTGTTGTCTCCCTATTAGATAACTTTGAAACCAAGTAATAGTGGATGCAGAGAGACTGAGCATAGAAAGGACATTGATGAGCTTATCATGTGCTACCATATCAAATGCCTTGGAGAGATCTAGAAAGAAAGATGATATAAAATTATTATTGTTTCTATATTTGTTTACAGTTTCTGTGAATGACAAGAGGGTAGTAGTGGTGCTATGAGAGGGGCGAAACCCATGTTGAGTGTTAGTAATACGTTTGTGGGTGTTAATGTGGTCCATGATTTGTCTATGGATGCACCTTTCTAGAATTTTGGATACAGGAGAGAGGATTGCAATGGAGTGGTAATTTGATATTTCTTTTGTTGTGCCCCCTTTGTGGAGAGGGATTATGTAAGATATTTTCCAGATATCGGGCACTAGATGTTCAGCTATAGATCAGGTTGTAAGAACTATTACAGGATATGCTATAACTTCTGCAGCTATTTTCAGAAATTCAGCTGGTAGCTTATCTGCTGCCAGAGTAGTAGTTCTTAAATTCTTTAGTAGTTTTTAATTAATGCCATAGGTACAGGTTGAAGATAGAAGCAATTGATGTTATTATTTGTCTTACATGTTGTAGAAAGGGTTGAAGAAGGTTAAGTTTTGGTTAAGGGAAGAACTGATTCTGTGAAATACTTATTAAACTCAGTGGCTATGTTTTCATTACTATTTGTATTATCTGGGGGAGGTGTACTAGTTTTAACAGGTGAAGGTACATTGTTGATGGCAAACCAGAAAGTTTGAGGGTTGTTTAGGTGTTTTTTCTGTATGTTATGATAGTAGTTTATTTTATCTAGTTTGACTTGTTTTTTGGCTTTGTTTATGAGTTCTAGGTATGATGATTTGAGAGCAGGAGAGCCTGTTTTATGTCACTTAGTCCAAGTTTTATCTCTTAGCTTCATTAAGGACCTGTTTGGGGGAGGCAAGGACCTATGCCTGTATCCGAAAGCCTAGAGGAGACAGGTGTAGACCATCTCTGGCAAAGCAACATGACCTGTCAACCATGTCTTCTCAGGCTGACAGATACTGGATCACCCTGGACTGACACCACAAGCTAAGTCAATTGTTGAAATTGATCATTTTTTGTTTATAATGTGGCAGCATCCTGGGTGAAGACAGAATGCTGCTTATGGATAGGATCATACCCACATGGGACACATAATCTGAGAGTTCAGACATGTCTCTCTTCATATAGTCCAGAGAGGTCTCAAGTCATTCACCCCAACATGGACTATGACAGAGTCATAATGTTATTGGTTCTTGAGTGACTTGAGTGCATGTGTGATTTGATGAATCCTGGCACCTGACAGGCAGCTGACTGTGACCTTCTCCTTGTCCAGCCTTGTGAGGGGGACATCTGTGTGTCTCACTGTGGAGTTGCCTATGACCAAGACATTAGATTTTGAGGGATTTTGCCTTAGGGGCTTATTTGCTGAGGCACTGGTATATCTGTTATTATGTATAATGGTTTCTATTTGCATAGCAGTGTGTGCAAGTGGTTTACATTAGGGAGGTCTCTGATCTTTTGGTAGAATTCTGGTGAGTACCTCTGCATATGTGGGTTTATGTGTCGTGACCTGATTTTCTATGAGAGGTGAAGTGTATGTGCTGACAACCTGTTTGATGTCCGTTTTTTTTTTTGTTACACGAGAGAATTGATTCCAGTTTCACAGTGTAATTACATATCTCACATATGGTATTTGTTTTAGAAGTAAGTGGTTGTCAGTACACATGAGGCAATTACTACAATGCCTCGGGATGCCCATGTCAATCAGGCTGGTCAGTGAAATGATGGGAAATTGCCCACCCATTATAGCAGTTTTTTACTGTATATACTATTAGGGAAAGAAGTGGGCTAATTTGACCACTTTTTGTGCCAGGACTAAGAAAGGTGCTTGTTCTGTTGAAGGCTATGGATGATAAGTGTGGCAGCACTGCTTAGTGCACCAGTAGTGCAGTAAGGAAGTTTGGGAGGGTCCCACTGACAGATGTCTAGGGGAAAATTGAGTTTCAAAGTGTTTTCATCCCTACAGGGTACATTTAACCCGTTTCACTGTGCACTGCAACTCGCAAATGCAAGGCTTAAATACTGGTGAAATGAAGACATGTTTAAGCTAATCTGCCAGTGGAAAAGCACATAATGAACCTTCCATCAGCAATTCCAAGCTCAGACAAGGCTGGATCCACACTCTTCTACCACAAGGGTGCAGGGGAGTCCATTTTAATGTAAGATGGCTGGTTTAGTGCTCAGGTGTATCAATAACGGGCTAGATTAAACAGGTCTGAATCTAGTCTATGCTATCTAGGTATCACAACAGTGCAAATCAAGTGCAGAGAAGTACAAAAAGAAACTTAGAGCCCTTTTGTGTGTTTCCTAGCTCAAACAGACCAGGTAAACACCTAATGCCGCTAGATGAATAATCCCAGTCCTCCTAACGTAAAAGTACAGTAAAGGAGTTTCCAGAGTGAAATGCCAACACATACTTAAGATATAGATACAGCAGTGTACTTTAAAAAGCTTATAAAGAGTGTGATTATTCAATTAAAGTACTTCACTTTGAATAAATGAGCCAAGAGTCACTCAGTTGCACAGAACTTATAAAGGCACTAAAAAAGCAAGATAAGCTGATTAATAATCCCTCCAGCCAATAAAACTACATTCAGAAATCCGAAGAGTTTCCCCAACCTAAACAGACCAGGCTACCGTCCAGTGTACGAGATGGAAAATCCACTAACCTCTTTTCATGTAAAAATAATTGTTTGCTAGAGCATAAAAATATAATACTATATCCAGCAGCTAGCTAGATAATGAAATCAGAACAAGTGGAACAGACAATAGGATGCAAAATGTACTTTTTCAATATAAGCACAAGGAAAGGCAAATAAATAATTCAGGATATATCCGCGGTGGTACAGCGATAGCGTTGTTGCCTCACAGCAAGAAGTTTTCACGTTCGATTCTCTGCTGAAGTGTGGGGAGTGCCTTCTGTGTGGAGTCTGCATGTCCTCCCTGTGGTTGGATGGGCGTTCAAAAGACATGCGTAAATGGGCGTGCCTTCATTGAAGGTTGGACGTCGAGCTGGCACCTCAGTGTTTGTGAAAATCTACTGCCAATCATTAGCAGACCTGAGTTCCGCTGTGGCGACCCCTAACCAGGAAAAAGCCGAAAGACAAACAGCAACATCAACAGCAGTGTAGAAAGGGAGGAGCTTATTAAGCTCAATTTACAGTAGGGGTAGGGATCTTAAAATCGCCAGGTTTAAAAAGCAGATCAACAAAGATAAGGGTTGGGGGGAAACACAGCAGGGAATTGCCACAGTGCTTTAGTTTATGCAGACTTCAAATCTTTTCAGACAAAGATGAAGGCCCACAATTTCATTGAGTATTTAAGTATCACTCAAGAGATAATTTAACCAATGAAAAAAATACGTGAAATGTGTAGCCTAGATAATTTAAGTGTCTACCTTTCACATAAAACAAACTCACCAGGCCAAGCAGATTTCTTAAAATACAAAACAAAATGGAGAAGGTATCAGAAACCAGCTCTGTCAGTCACAGGCAAAAGAAATATAGGTTTCCTCACCAAGTAAGGAATCATCAGCAGTGCTTTATTTATGCAGGCTTCAAATCTTTTCTGACAAAGTGTTTATGGTAATTGGGAAGAGACAGCCAAGTAATGGGACACTGGAATGGCTGCTGGGGGCCTGGTACATTGCCTTGCTTAGAACCCCATTTGACACGATCTGGTTCTGCATGTGGGTGGAAGCACACACATTCTCAGTCAGGGTGTAGTATACTCTGTAGTGAAAAGACACTCATGTCAGCCACAAGGGGCAAGTGTGGGGCTTAATTTGAAACACCTTTTCTGCTGAGATGCTGGCAAGGGTAGAAACCATCTCTATGGCTGCTTGAATGACAAACCCTTTAGTCAGCACTTACTCTCATGCTAGAGATACCCAAAACAGGGAAACAAATCACCTTAATAAGGGAGACTTGGTGGACAGCAGACACAGGGGGAAAGGGCATACACATTTATTTAGCTAGGTCTGTAATCATTATTATTATTTTTTTACTTTTACTGGATCATGGCTGAAACAATTAATAAATAAATTAAAAAATACACATTCCTTACTGAGGATATTTGTTTACAATATCAGCCATTCAGTTATTTGGAAAAAAAAGTGTCTCTCTTGGCTTTCTCTGGGGAAACATGAAGCAAACAATACATAACTTCTTATCACCAGGGCTGTTAAAATGAGGCAGGCAAAGCCTTTTGTTAGTAATTCTGTCGATCGGCATGCCAACACTCCATTACCTGGACTTCCACTGGCAATTGCTATCCTCAAACTGGCCTACTGTCTTGGAGCCAGCTGTTCTACCTTGAGTTTGTCTGTTCTTTCAAGAAACAGTTCCAGACTCCTTGCATTCTAACTTCAAAAAAACTTCCATCTTACTAGATTTATCCTGGCTTTAAAAAGTTGCGGGTGGTCAGCTGACTTCCATTACCTGATAGTCTTGTCTCTCAAATTAAAGGGACCACCAGTCACTACTTTTTGTTTTGAGTGAAACCCATAATAACTGTATTTTCCCCACCACATAGAACTCTACAAACCTATTCTTAGCACTGGCACACTAAAACATGCCCACCTATGTGTATATGTATATATGTGTGTATGTGTGTGTGTGTGTGTGTGTGTGTGTGTGTGTGTGTGTGTGTGTGTGTGTGTGTGTGTGTGTACTGATTTACACAACAGTTACTATTCAGTATAGTGAATACATTTAATCTAACATCACCCTATAAATGATAATAATCGAAAGTAAGAAAAGAAGATTGCTTTACACCAAGATTGATGCTACAGTTCTAACTACACCCCCTTTACTTTTAAATATACCAACTCCAAGATCACACAATAGTTTGCAAAAGGCAAATTCCCTTATTCCACTGTGTGTGATCTTGCACAGAACATACATGGTACTGCAAACCTCTAGTAGTGTAAGTGAACCGAATAGAAAGATTAATTTACACTGCTAAAACTAAATAAGATGGACATGGATGATCAACTGCATAGATTAAAATTATAACCTTTGATGTAATGCAGACATCAGTTTCAATCATGTGTGTCTTTACCTAACATGAGACTGGGAATCTATTAAATTATTATATGATTTTGTTTTATTTTTGGCATGCATTGTGGTGGGGGGATCCACTGAAGTTAATTTCTTCATTTTGCTAATTAAGATAACCAAAGTACTAAAAATGCAGGCTTTGCATTTTCTGGGCCTGTACTGTGGGGCTGATATCCCCAAGTCTTAAGTTTTTCAGTGTATTAATTATGTTGGCCTTATAAACCTATGTTTTGCTGAACTACCATCTTGGATCAGTAAAGCTGCACTCTGACTATTGAATTTAGATTGAGGAAAGAGTCTTCATGATCCATTAGGATCAGCTTTTTTGCTTCTACGGAGAAGGGAGTTCAACAGATTTTTCACTGTGCCTGGCCTCAGGCCATTTGTTTCTGTGTTCTCCTTCCTATATGTCAACTCTTCTGTTATACTGACCACAGCTGTAATGACCGCATATCCCAAGGGGGTGGGGGTGTCTCTCTTGAAAGGACATAATTTGAAGTACATATTGGAGTCAGGAGATAAGAGGTTGGAGAGTGCTTGCCATCTAGGCTGTTACATTAGTATGAGAAGTGGGATGTTCTATTTATGTAATAATTACCCTACACTGACGTGCACTGTACCACGTCTCAGTTTCCTCTACACACTTCTGTTTAATTGTTATCTAATTAAGGATGCCATTGACAATGTAGCTTGCCAGCAGTCACCATTG